>NW_010402810.1:1963-29151 GCF_000710305.1 Buceros rhinoceros silvestris | reverse complement strand
TCTTTCCCCTTTCTTTCTCTTTTATGTTTCTACTGTACCATTATTGGTCTTTAAACTTACGTGTAATTTTCTGTCAAGCGGAAGACACGTACAGAAACACCAGTAATGGTGTATGCTGCTTCCTATGTAACTGTGTTTTTCTCATTTAGGTTAAAGGTGATACTTGAGACATGTTAAGTTTGATTCTGCTTGTTGGTACTTAAAAATATACAGAAGCTAAAAAGGATGTCTGTGTATAACCTCTAGTCTTTGAACGTTGGCATTACTCAGTAAATGCGGATGGTCAATGACCCAATGCAGTATGCGTTCTCCCCGGTTTGTTCAAGTAACGGCTGGCATTTGCAATTGTAATTCTTTTCTCACCCCTTGCCTTGCATTTTCAAGTTGCTTGTGCTGAAAAGAATGACCCTCAGACCAATATTAAACATGAAATATTTACCAGCAGTAGAATATTAAACTGGATCAAATTCTAGCTCTGGTAATTCTGTTCTCCTTGCCTCAGGTATCCATATAATTTTTTGGATGTTTTTCATGTCTTTTCTTGTTGTCTGTTGAACAGTTGCTGAAAAATATATTTCAGTGGGGGATGAAGTGTTGCTGACATTTCTCACAGTTATCCGAAAGGTTATAAGTACCTTTCGGAATTTTTAGATTTGTTGTTCTGTAAAGACTTAGGAAATTATCATTCAAGGCTTAGCCTTCTTCCAAAGGGGTGGGGGCAGAAATTCAGTCACATAACTGGTACACTTCAGGCACAGAGATAGCTCACTGATTTACATTGTACAAACCACTCCCATGTTAAGCTATGCCTTCAGTACTCCTACATGCTAGCATGGAAACAAATAAAGCTCTTTTCTCTATCTTTATACAACATTGGAGAGAAATTACTTACTCTTTTTGTATTCTTTGTATGGACAACTGTTTTACGTTATACCTGATCTTTAATAGCCTTGTCGAGGAACTGGTATGAATTTGAAATGGTTCTCAGTGTAAAAAAACAAACAAAACCCAAAACAACAATAACAAAAAAAACCCAAAAGAAAACAACAAACTAAGACACCTCTACCCAGCCAACCAAACAAATGCTTTCGTTATTTTCCTTCTGTGGCTGTGTGACTAGAGCTTGCATACTATTGATATTGAGGGATAACCTCTTGTGTTTATGCAATACTAGTTCTGTGTGTGTTTACTCCAGAAAATAAATTCTGAAAATTGAGTATTTTCAGGGATGGCCTTAGTAACAGTTTGACAAAACTGACACTTACCAGACCAAGTATATTTTCTCCAGGAAGGGACCCATCTGCAGAGTAGGAGTTTTTGATTTCTTAAATACTACAATAAAATGTATTAAAGATGTGAGAGGCATTAAATTCAAAACTGGCTTTACAGCCTTCAGAGACCTGACCTTTTTGGGGTCTTTTGAGAGAAAAGATTTTGGGTTCTTGGGAGAAGCTTGGGTTAACTGTTTGCCCTAACCATGTGAATTTATTATGTTGAACATGTGGTTTATCTGGTAACTGGTTCACGCAATTTTGCTAGACAAAAATAGAGGATTTAACTTATGTTACAAGAGAAGGAAAAAAATTGAAGTATCGTTGTTTTAAATTACAAAAAAAGGCATCCACATCAAGAGTTGGAGATTTCTTTCTCAATCCAAACTCCATGTTCCATGTAAGGATTAGCAATGTGGACTCTCAAATTCCATCCTCTCTTAGTTATTATGTCAGGAAGTTGTCAATACTTGAGAGCAAGGCAATCTTCTCAGTCAGTGGGGATCAGGGCTCTTTGCTGAACAGCTTACAGTTTTGTTTTAGGTGAAGAAATTTAATGTTACAGAGAAATGTGAGAAAATGGTTGTTGTTCCATTATTGTGGTTATGGTTCCACATCTTGAGAGGAGCTTCTTTATGCCTCCCTACCAGGGCCTGATTTCTTTTCTACCCTTCCCTCCATCAAACACCAGCCTATGCAAGTCACTTATTCAATTGATTTGCAAGGACTAGCAGAGGAAAAATTCAATGCTATTATGTTTTTCCTTCATTGGGTTTATTTAGATAAACCCAATTTTATTTAAATGCAGGCCAATCCTGATCTAGCAGTGACAAGATAATTTTGCTATAAGGACAGAGGTAAACTGTGAGTAAGGTTTCATTGGCTTTGTTAGTAACTGTTTTGACAATTCAAGATGAGTTACTGTTTTCTCCAGGTTCATACTAGATACCCTGGACTGTGACTGTCAGATTTGCAAGAGCTTCTTTGTTTCACTTGGTGACTGTGGTGGAAAAAAACAATTAAATTTTTTTTTGAGATATCTGTCTCCTATTGAATTAATTACTGACTTGAACTAACAGTAAATCATGTTTGTTACACTGCACTGGTACATCTTGAGTACAGAGGAATTGGTGGAAAATATGGGATTGAATCTGGCCACATAGGAGATTCAATAAAAATATTTCCTTCAATTGAAAAGGAAATAATAATGTAAGGCCTGGTCTTCAGGGGAGAATGAGAGTTTGAAGTTCAGCACCTCAGGTATTTTCAGTTCTGGATCTGCAGACAGGGACACATAATTGATGAACTGAGTGCAAAACCAGGAGCTTGGGGTTTTTTTAAGCTTTGCTGTCTCAAGGCAGCCATATGGCTTTACTTAGCTTGTCTCTGGGCTGTTATCCTCTGCTCTATCTCACCTCTTAGGTGACAATTCTAGACTTTTCAAAATTGCAAATTCAGGGTAATGGTGAAGGCATCACAGCTGTATTATGCCCAAATAAGGGTCACTTGTTAACAACTTCTTGAAAAGACAAGTAAGGCATGGGTAACATCTCTGTCCTGTCTATGTACCAAGTGGTGATCATTTGTAGCATCCCCTGAAAGACAGTTGTGCACCAGCAATCAAGTCCTGCTATTTATCTGATGTCAGTGATGGAGCTTCTGGATCTCTACTACTGTACTGCTCAACAGCAGCAGTCTGTACAGGTGCCAGAAGTATGGGGCACGTACTGGAAGCTGTGACTTGGTGATGTCTGAAGTGTAGCTGCTTTTCATAGAACTGCAGTTAGCCGCATGCTGACTGAAAATCAACAGCAGTTTTCTGTAAATTGAATGTTGGCACCTGGCAGCTGTTCGTGACACAGTCTCTGTTGGGTTTATTATTATGGTTGGATGACTGGAATGTTTCTTCTCAAGAAGATGAACTAATCTGCTGTATTACTAGTAAATGAACACGGTTAAAAGAAAATCTGGTCTGGATAGTCTTTGAAACTTCACTTGGCTTTTTAGCTGGCCAATACAGAAATGACATGAACAGCATATTACTAACCCCCTTGGTGAAAAGGCAGATGTCTTGACACTAAAATACATGTCTATCCAGACAGAGTGTGCCCTCTGTCATGTTGCTCATTACTCACAGAAGAGATTAAAGTTAAAAAATGGATTTCCCAAATTGAGAGCCTTAAAATGGGAAAAACTCTACGGTTGGAATGTGGCCTTGAAGGCAGGCTGTTGTCTACAGTAACATTAATTACTCACTAGGTATTTTGAATTCCAAGATTCTGAATGATTGTGGGATACTGGGGTCAAACTGAAATACCTCCAAAAAGTCCTTTATATCTCCATAGTTTCAATATATGGCAAGTTACATGGTCGTTAGTATTAAGTCATGTAATAACAATGGAGGTTTGTACCATGTGCTTGGTCTTCTAGGGAGGGATGAGTCACAGGCAGCTCTTCATTCAAATCTCTCCTGTGATGTAACTGTGTGTGATGTAACTAGCACTTGGTGATGGTTTTACCGATGGGATATAGTATGGTCTTAGTCTTTCTTCTGGGCCTTAATTATTAGGAGGTGGGTGTGAAATTCTGTGATGGAAATGCTTTTATGCCATATTTGTTCCCTGCTAACTTGAGCTGAGCAGGAAGATCAAAACATTTCAAGAAAAATGGTGGTGTTCAGAAGCTGTGGATGTGAAGACCACGACGCAGCTGGCTACCCGGAAGGAACGGTGATTTGATTCCTGGGGTTTTTCCCTCCCTGTATTTTGCAGTACGAGATATGGGGAACAGATGAACACAGGAAGATAGAGAGGCCAAGCAGGCTAATGCTGAGGGGAAAATAAAAGCAATTTTCAAGAAGAGGTGGGTGAGATCTTCTGGGGGCTGCGAAGTTCATAAATCTGTGTTGTGCACCCTTTGTGAATAAGGCAAATCTTTCACAGAGTTGACCTCCACGGAAATGCTTTACCAGCTGTAACTAATCGCTGTAGCCCTTGAACCCTGCTGTTATTTCCAGCTATGGCTCTTGAGGAAAAAAGCGAAGGTCCTGGTGTTCTGCAAGAAAACTGGAAATAGAGCTGTGTGGCAGCTGGGGAGGGGTGGGGGGAGAATTTTTGTTTCCTTCTGGGCAAGAGTAGAAAAGAGAAAATGCATTTGCTGTTTGTATGCTGTTATTTAAGATAACAGAGAATATTTGTGTGCCACCCTGTGTGAAAGGAGTACTGACTGAAGGTGGTGGTTTTGTTCGAGTAGTAGTTATTATGTGGTCCATGTCTCAACCTGCACTTCTGGATGTTTCATAGACTTTTTCTGATGAATAGCAGGAGATAAAAGAACAGTTTATCTTGGTGTAATGGTTAAACATTAACCACAGATCAATATGGTTGACTAGAGCTTGTTAGCTCTAGTTTATAGGATGAAACATGAGCGTATGATAGCTGCTAACTAGAGACTGTCCTGGATGGCTACAGCCAAGGTATGCACAGAGTTCTGGACTTTTCTGTTTACAGTCCCCCTGGAGAACATATTCTCTTGGAACTTACACAAAAGCATCTATTTACAGGGAGTCCAAGGAAAACCTAGTCCCAGGTAATGCTTGGGCATAAGCAGAGATATTTCAATCCAACCTATTTGCCAACTCTCTCATACTTTGCTGCCTTTATTAGAAAACACACTATTCATGTTTGATTCCCCTCTCCTCGTAAGTTATTTGCCACTGAAGACTGCAAGCACCTAAAAGGATGAACTTGTTAAAGGCACAGGGATTGTAATTCCAAGATCTTTCATTATTTATTTTACCTCTTCAATCAAACCCCCCAAAATGTTTCTTGCCTTTTGTAATTTTCTCAATTCCTCTGAGCATCATATCGCTTCTCTTGGTGGGAGTGGAGGGTGGAGCAAGTAGTAATTTCTCTATTTAGAGATCCAATTATCATGACCTATACAGTTCAGGACCCTGTGCTGTCACTAGTTTGATCCATCTGCTATTTTTTTTGTGGGATGGGATTTCTGTCCATCATTACTTCATTCCATTGTTTGTGCATCTCTGACCTGGGCTTGTCTCCTAACTTGTTCTGTGATCTCTTCTCTATTCACCTGTTTCTCTTTGCTGTCTTTGATTAGTGTTCGTGGTTTTTGGTGCTGGAATGGAGGTGATGACTGGGGATGCAGTTTTGTCCCATACTTCAGAATGATGTGTTATGTGCTTGGTGAGTTGTTCCTATGTGATAGTGACTATGAATTCTTTTCAGAATGGTCAGATTTGCACATATTTAAAAAAAAAAAAGTTGTTTGCTGAAGGCACTTAGCCATGTAGCCATTCCACTGTATCTGAAGGTACTTTCTATGTACAATGTGTAGCCCCTTAGGAAGATGCTCTCTTTTATTTGCCAAGCTTCTGGATTTTTAATGAAGTAGCTAGATATATTTTTGTGGGTTGATACAGTATAGAAATATCAGCTGTTAGTTTGGCTTCATTTCAGACTGGGTTTGAAATTGCTCAGTTTGTTTCCTGTGTAATTGCTTACCTTCATACAGCTGGGTCCTAGTACATGTGGTTTGCTTAGCTTTGAAAATCTGATGTTTGTGGTGCTTGGTTTGTAGAGGATGGTGGTATCTATGTAATTGTTTTTCTTGAACCCTAGTATAGGCTCTGAGATATGACTTGAGGATTAGAATTGTGCCCGTCAAGGGCTTCTCAAGCTTGCTTGGTCCTTGAAGCAGAAAAGCATTCAACATTTAACTTATATATGGTGTGTGTAGAATGGACTCTATTCATTCCTACGTGCCTCCTCTTGAATTGCTTACTGGTCATCGCTTTCCAAATGCTTTTTCTACAGTTTCTTACTGAGAATAGTGTAACAGTAAAAATTTTTCCAAACTTATGACCACTTGAAGTAAACACAGCATATAAAGGAAACCTCTGGACCTTTTTTCTCCTCAGTAGTACTATATGCTATTGCTATTCACTGTGGGTGTACAAGGATATATAGGTTTTTGTCTGTAGAGGCAGGCATGCTGATAGTTTTTTATGACAATCATTTCAGGGTCAGCCCAGGATAAAAGCAGTAATAACAAACTTTTTCCCTTCTGAAAGTCAGTGTGGACCCAGTCAATTTTATGATAACCTTGTCTGCTGTGTATGAGAGTGCTGGTGGATATGTTCTTAGCTTCTGCTTTATTACCAAAACATGAACACGGAAAGTAAAACTATGAAAAAATTAAAAGGCAAGAGCATATCCCAGTCTCCCAGAGCTCTAAGAAAATGCTAAGATCTGAGGCATGAATACTCAATTTACTGAAAATGTAAAATTTTTTTATTCTGTTGACTTAAATCTCTCTGTGCCACAGCACATAGCCCTTCTACTCTGATTGAAACCTGTAAATTAGTGTTTCAAGTAGTACTGAGATGATAAAAAAGCCTGAATTTGTATGGAAAATACAGCCTGGCTTATTTTCTTTTTTCTTCCCTTTCCGGCGGTTGTCCGAGCGGAATGGCTCTGGTTCCCGAGGCCGGTAGGTGGCAATCTTGTGCTGTGTTGGAGAAGAAATGTCCAGCAGTTCGAAATACGGGTGGGAGCGTGTGCGTTAGAGGAAAGGGACAGAGGATGGCAGCAGATGAAACGAGAATTCTTGAAGTTTAATTTTTTTTTAATTCTGTTCATTAGTTTTTAAGACTTGCTTCCCTCAAGATTTCTCCACAATTTCTTTATCCCTAGGATTTAGTGTAGCATTTAGGTTGTGAGGAAGCGGTGCAGTAGCTGTGCAGCAGTCGGGTGATGCTTCTTAGAGCCCAAGAAGGCAAAGCTGCAGCAGTGATGCTGTGTTCCCACCTGAGTACCTAAACCCTCCATCCAGAAGATTTTCAGGGCTCGAGTGGCATCCCGAAAGAAGTCTTATCTTTTATTCTGTCACAAAGCATGGCCCCGATGTTCAAGACATCTAGAAAAGTTTGCCACAATACAAACAACTTCCTTTAATAGCTCTGCCAAATACGTAAATGGATCTGTAAAAGGATGGTTGAGGAGGAAATGGGCCCATCCAGTTTGTGGGTGTTATGATTATTCATCTTCTAAACTTTGTCAGCAGGACCTAAAATAGCCAAGGTCTTGAATTTAGAGTACTCTTTAGAAAACGTAATTTTCTGGATGAAGGTGAGAACTTTGTGGCCAATTTTTAAGAGAAGCAAGACTGAACTGGCATTTTAACAGTGTATGCACAAGTTATTTCCTGCTGCTATTATTTAATAGTAAAATAGACTTTGACTTCTCTGAACTACGGATGTCATACAAGTGATTTCCTTTTTTTGATATGTAGTGGTTATACTAGTATTAAAATCTTAAATCATAGTTACTAAGATTTCATTGAATCTAACTTGATAACTGGATAATTTTTCTCTCACAATCACTTCAGAGGCAGGGGTACCTCCTCAACACTGCCAAAATGTCTTTTAAATCCATGCTCTGCAAGATGCATGTTTTCCTCATGCTGCATATTTCAGCAGAACACTCAGGTACTGGGGAAGGTGGGGAGAGAACACGTGACTGGAAACTGCAGTGCAGTAACTTCTCCTAGTTTGCTACAAGGAATGCGGTTTAGGCAGCTGCAGGGAAACGAGTGAGTTTAGAGCTCCAAGGGAAGCAACCCTGTCTTCATGTAAACCATACAGTAAAATATCATCAGCCCTGCTCTTGTATCAGTATTTTACTTGAAGAATTTCAAAACCCAAATGGTGTAAACATGGAGATGACTTAATTTTGAGATAAAATGGGTGTGTAATTCTGGAATTAAATCAGCTTCTAATAATCTGATTGCTTGCACCATTAATCTTTAGTTGAACCAGGTAAAGCACAGGGAATTTGATGGTATGGACCTGCAATGGTTTAAGCTGATTTTCATTTCGAGTAGTTGCAGGCATTAATCTTTAGTTGAACCAGGTAAAGCACAGGGAATTTGATGGTATGGACCTGCAATGGCTGAAGCTGACTTTCATTTCGAGTAGTTGCAGGTTCACTTTCCCTACCAAATGTTCTTTTTGGCTTTGATGTGCATATGACCTGAGGGTGAGCTGGCTTAACTGATGTAGACCAAGACATTCAGTTTTCTCACTAGCAGTTAGTTTTCAGCTGATTGGTTCCCTGAGCTATTGAGAGGAGGAGGGGAGCAGTTTTGTTCCATAGACAGTTACAGAAATGCATTCTATTCTTTCTTCTGGGGCATTAGAGCAACACAAGTGATAACCTTTGACTTTGTTTTAAACTTAGGTAACATCTTGAGTGAGAGTATGAAAAGAATTGAGGTAATATCTGCAGCGTACTGAACTTAGTCTGGCTGGCTCACTAGGAAGGAAGGAGGGAAGTGGCATGATGCAGTTATTGTTTAGAATTTCCTTCAGGCTGACATAATTCCTTTATTTTTTTCCCCTCTTGACTAGCCGCAGATTCAGATCTAACCCTAATCTAGCCTTTAGTGAGAGTTAGATGGCAGCTCTCTCCACATGAAGAGAAATCAGACCCAGTTTTAAAGCTCTGTGGGAGATGAAGGCAGGAGGCTTTTCTTAGCCTAAGGCAGACAGAAATGCTGCTGACAAAAAGCTTTTTTGGAACCAATGCAATGAATTATCCCAATGCACAGTTCAATTGAAGGGAAAAAGATCTAACAAGCCCAGCTAGGTAGTTTTTCATTAAAGTGTTAGTGAAGCCTGATATTCTTAATCTCAGTTTTCCACAACAGAACTTACACTTCTGGCATAAATTGTGTTCTAGAGCAGGGCTTAACAGGCAAGTCCAAATCCATCTGTTAAGCTTGTTTTTCTAGAAGACCAAACCTACAATAACTTCTGGAGGTTGTTTTTTCTCTTGTGGAGTGAGCAAAAGAGAATATTGACATGTCAAGTCAGGCTTTACCTTGTGTGCTATAGCAGTCAATTTGTATTGTACTAAGCAACTTAAAGCCAAAACAGTTCTTAATTTTTTTCTAATAGCTGTTCTGTACTAGATAGTGTATTTTTTCTTACAGAATTTTTAAAAGATATGCTGTAGAACAGTACTCTGACCAGCATGTATAGATGACGTCTTCTTACTTTACCTTATTCTGTCAGTACATTGGCTCTGAATGATGAAAACACAGTTCTGCCTTGTAACTCAATGGACACAAAAATGTACTTTTCAGAGGTAGTACTAGTCTACATACTGCTGTTCTGAGGCTGGAATGTCTTGTGAAACAGAAGCAAAACAGCTGTCGTGCAGGTCTGAGAGGAAAATACTGTCACTCTTTAGACTGGGGAAACTACAGACCCCTCCATGTTTGTAGTCCAAATGCCTCTATGACCAATTAATGTCATTTTTTAAATTTCCTACAGTCAAGTAAGGAACTACAGTATTTTCAAGCTAAAGCGAAGTTATGGTCTAGATGAAACAAAGGGCAATGAAATTACCAATTTTTATGTAATTGTCCATGAACAGGAAGTGAGAACTGGGATTTGAAGAACTGTTTGAAACTTGTTACCTGTTATAGTTAACTGTGATGTCTGTCCCGGAAGGTTGAACTCAGATGAAGGGAATATCTAATTTGAGTTCCACTTACTGGTTGATTGCTCAGACCATGGAGTCACTTAAAAAGGCTTGGGCATCACTGCCGGTTGCAGTCACTGTATTTCAATGACAGCGAATTCTGTAGTGTCTTCATGGGGCATCCAAGGGGCAGTCATTGCCTTTTTTCCCTTTAAGTGTCTTCATGTGGCTGAGCTTCGAGAGGACTTGGCAGTGATACTTTCACCTAAATCCTGACTCCATATGAGTAAGAAATGTTCAGTTTTGGACAGTCTTGGGCATCTGAGGATGATGCAGAAGCACTAATGAGTTTAGTGGCCCCTGGTTGGGATTCGTAGGTGCTTCGTTGGACCCGGTCGTAACTATGTTATAGAAGATCATAGACAGTATAAATTATGAAAAAATAGAATTGTGTTTCTTAAAGGCAGCTGTAGAACTTTGGTGAAAACAAAACAAACATTGAACACATTTTACACTCTAAGACTTGGCAGATCAAGAACTGTATCATCATCTCTGTAGTGATGCTTAGCCTTCCTGGAGAGATGCTTTGGCTCAGAGAAACGTTTTTGTTTGTGGACTGAAGGGTGGTTTCCTCTGCCTGAATGCTGTTATAGCACTGATATTTTTCCTTTCTTATGATAGGCTAGGAGGCAGGAATTGTTTTTCTGTAATGCAAATCGCTAATTTCAGATGCAGGCTTTCATTTTGGCTCAATGCCAGTTGCCTGTAAACTTAACTTTCCACAGTACAGGAGAGGAAGGAGTGAAGTTCTGGGGTGAGAAAACAATGTACCTGCAAACCTTACGGGTCTGGTGAGATGAGGATCTGCACTCAGCCTTTTGTCTTTTTAAAAAATTTGAACTTGTAAGTGAAAGAAGCCAGTGTGCTCTTTGCTCCTTTTCTCTTGGAGAAGATGTGAAAGTCACTTCCCCTGTCATTGGAACATGAGTCTTTCTGCAGCCACTGGAAGTGTCTCAGGATTAAAAGGGCAAATGGGCTTCGTACTGGTCTTTCTGTTAGAGATCAGAAAGCCAAACTGACAGCTGCTAGGGGCAGCCACTGTGACTGCTGAGGAAGTTCAAAAGGGGTGTGCAAACAAGCCTTGTTTCTGCTTGAAGCAACTTGAAAATTTCAGCAGTTATGATGAAAAAATATGCAGGAGTAATATTTTATTTCCATTACTGTTATTTGGCATATTTGGGCTTAAGTCAGAACATCATGAAATTGTGTATCAGTTGTCTTCACAATATAAATGGATGTGGTAGGTGTTAAAAATATTTTGTCCTTCTTACTGATAACCGGAGCATGGTAGCTCTCAGGAAGGTATATATGGCCTCTAGTTGATCTGTGTCATTTCCATTATTTTAAAAAAACCTTGTAATGTAGTAAGCAATGGAATGTGGCTGTGATGACCAGTTAATGCAAACCATTATGGCTCATTTATGCAACTTATTATTTCTTGTAAATTTTCTCAGTGTCTGGGCACTTTGGGTGCCAAAAATAAAATGACAGTAGAAGAGATTCCACCTGTGCCCTGCCCCTCCCCCCAATTTGTTATTGGAAAAACAGTGGTTTTATCAAACTGCTGCCATGTTTGGCAGAGATTCTGTAAAGAGTTGGTCTTAAATGTGTCTGTTAAAAACAACCTTACAAATTCCTCTCATATATGACAAGACAATCTCAGAAGGTAAAATCCAGAATATAAGTAGAAAAAATGTTCCTGCTGGAGCTGGTAAGCAATAAACAATTTGTTATGGCAATTTACTTCATGACTTATCCATACAGATGACATCCCTATAGCTGAAATTTTGGGAGGATTTGCCTTTGCTGATCTGATCATCTTGAAATGCTTCAGCCATTCCTACGTAAGGACTGCCTACCTGCATTTTCTCTTTAGCCTGGATTTAAGCTGCCTAGTACCCATCTGCATTTTGAGATTTGTGTTTGTTCTTTGGATTGGCTGCTTTTGATGGAAGAGATGAACTCTTGCTAGCATTTACAATCTAGTAAGATTACTCGATTTTTGCCTTGTGGACCCACTTGAGGTATCCCATTGGGTTACCGCTTCTGTCTTGTGAAGATGTTGGCTGTACGCTGGTAGTTAATACCCATTTATCAGCTTTTCAACATCCTTTGCAATCAAAGTTTGTTCTATGTTGTTCTTTACAAGTGCTCCTGCAGAATTCTGTAACTCATGTTAACCTTTTTCAGTTCTTCTGTATTGCTGTGTTTTCATACAGCATCAAGTAAAATGGGTCAAAGTTTTTTTGCCAGTTAGACAACTGCACAGATGTTAGAAACTGCCAAGAAACTTTGTGGGAGGTTTTGTTCTGAAAGTTTATTGTGGTTTTGCATGGCAGAGAAAGCCTCTGGTACTGTAGTCTTCCTTGTGTGTTTTAGTTCCTGTATCTTTACTCTTCTTTTGGATGGCTCTGTGAAACTGTTAGTGATGTCTGTACAGCCATATTCTGTTCCTCTGCTTCCTGTACCTAGATTTTGGCTAGATCTACTAATAATGTTTTAAGGGCAGTATAACCATCAGCCTTAACTGCATCCTTCATAATACTTGAGGCAAGTCAAGTTGATGAAGTTCGAATTGAAGTTTCAATCATGTCTCAGTGACTAAAAAGAGTAAAAAATAGGAGGCTGGAGAAAAGGTTACGCTGGCGGCAAGGCTATTTATAGGATTTAAAGAACTTCTACCTCATGCAGTCTGCGTGACTATGGGCAATTTCTGTGCTCAAGTTTTAAGTTCACTCCTAAATATATGCTGAGGTTAACACACTGCACTTATTTCCCATTTTTATGTGGTTGTGGATGCTTTTTATCTTTCTCTGTGGCATGGGATGGGGACCATTCTGAGAGCTTGCCCAAAAAAGGTTTGCTCTCTCAAGGTCCTCAACCCTGGCCATGTCCTTCTTTGAGCTCTCTGCTGTGGAGTGTTATGATTGTACCTTTTGTCAGATGCCTCATCTTTCTAGTAGGGCACTGTAAGGCACACTGAGACTTTTTATAAATAGAAATGTATGTGGGGTGGATGACCTGGGGGCTCCTTGTAGATAAATCTTATTCCTATTTTGTTATATAATTTGTCAAAAACAGCATCTTAAACAGCAGATTATTAGAAGGTTCAAATTATTGCTATTAGTCTATTAAGAAAAAGTGAAATAATGTACCTCTTATTCCCGAAGAATTAAAGTACTATCTCCCTTGCGTGGCCTTTCTTAAACATACCTATTGCTTACAGCCAGCAAAGAAATCATGAAGCAGCTGACCCTAAGAGGGTTATTTTGGGGGCAATAAAATGTGAAATCTTGCATCTTTTGGGAAGCATTGGCAAAAGACAGGGGAAGTGAAAAGCATTGCTAATTGCTCAAAATTATCAATATCTTTTTCATGTCTAAAACCATGTAGGTGAAGATGATTAGACTCTTAAATTAGCTTTAGGTCTGTTAATTTTGTAATAAGTTTGATGAAATCAAATAGAAAATGCCACTCAAATTTTCAGGGTTTATATCCTGCGGTACTCTGCAAAAAATGAACTCAGGTACAGAATCACAGAATGGTTTGTGTTGGAAGGAACATTAAAGATCATCTAGTTCCACTCCTCCTGCCATGGGTAGGGCACCTTCCGACTATAGACCGTGTTGCACAATGCCCCATCTAACCTGGCCTTGAGCAGCTCCACGCAGGGAACATCCACAGTCTTTCCAAGTCAGGTAGACATCCGGTAAACTAGCTTTTACTATGTAGGAAGTACCACACTTAAACAGTATTTTATATTTGCTTTCCTTATTCCGCAGACAGTGCACTTAATCTGGGACTCACATAGCTCTCCCAGTTAGGTGTCACACCTGACAAGGTATGATGTCAGGTGAGCTTTTTGTTGCAGATAATGTTGGCTGCTGTATCATTCTGGGATTTGAGATAGTGATCGAATGACCTGACTTGATGAGTTTGGGTGGTGTTTACTGAATGGCTTTCTTCTGACTAGGTCTGCAGTAAATGACTGAAATGTTTTTCTCTGGTTTCATAAAGCTTTTAGGTCCTTGGTAGCTGTCTGTGAAAATGGCTTTGTAGCAAGCAGAGATCTCTGAAGTTGGTTGACCTCAAGGTTTCTGTTTGCATACCAAGAGAACCTGTCACTGACCACAGATATCAACTGGAGACATAGTCAGAAGATAAACAGACTGTTGTAAATACATTTCCATCTGCTCTACAGGTGTAGCAGGAGAAACAGGATTTAGATCTTGATTCAGCAGTAGTTCAATTTTGTGTAAGCATTCAAAGTGGGAAAACTGTGATATCCAAACTGACTGTCATGAATAGGATGCTTGTGTGACTATGGGCATTATTAAGGGTCTTCACTTCTAATTTCTTTAGGCAAGAGTACCCTGCTATATGATACCAGGTAAATACTAGTGATACAGATGCTATGTAGGCTTGGAGTCAGAGCAGAGGGAGTTTTTTCTGATGACTACCAGCTGATTATGGCCAGGAATTGTTCAAGAGAAAAGGGGAATGGAAGTGCTAATTTCCTCCTGCAGATAATCCATGTTAGAAGGGAACTTCATCAAAATGTCATTACTTTAATGAAATCCTCATATAAAATGCAGGATGCTTGATATAATTTATCTAAATTAATTACTTTCTGGTGCTACAAGGAAGTTGTATGACAAATTATTTGTTCTGCCTATTCAACCATTCTTTATCAGACTTTTTCTTATTTTGATGCAACATAAGGAGCAGAAGCAGCATTTTCATGCTGCTGAGTGGATTAATTTGCATTGATCCCAGGCTAATAGATGAGTTATTCACCCCAGACTGCACTCAGTAGTTTAATAACACAATATTTTTCTGTGCCCAAATTAACAATCATTTTACAAATAAGTAAAACACAAGGTAAATGTTGTGGTGGTTTAGGTTTTTTCCTTAGTCTTGGAAATTAAAAAACACAAGGATTTTATTGGAGTGCATAATAAAAGCATGTTAATCTCAGGCAGCGTTCTGCATTCATGCCACAAATAAGAAAACTCTTTACACATTTCAGGTTATAAATTGTATTTACACTACAAATTTATCTGTAAAAATAGGCTGCATCTGTTGAACAACTTCTGCATCCATTTGGAGTAAATGAAAACAAATGCCACAGCAGCAAGATCAATCAGCTTCAAAAATATTAAATTATTGCCAAGTGGGATGAGATGTATGAACCCTGAGTAGAAGCTGTATCTTCAGCTTTATTACATGTAAACTGGTTGTTATGGATGATCAACAGAAGTAAGTAGAGGCTCAAGAGCTTATTTCTGATCTAACTTTAAAGGCGTTAATGTTGAGTTTTGTTCTTGGCAACGGTAGAAGACTGCAACGTGGTACCTTTCTGTATTTGAATGGAAACACATCCAAGTTATTTGTTTTGGTTTTTGGCTCAGAGTGGTATCCAGGGGATCCTAGGGGATTCTTTACTTGAGAATCTGTGCTCCTACTCCCTGTTTGTCCTGAGACGGGTGAACCCAGGCAATACTTAGGATTTCAAGCGGTGAGGTCTCAAAGTCCTCCAGTTGTTGGGTTACACCTCACAAGTGGTGTGTGCTACAGAGCAGCGCCTCAAGCAAGTGTGTCTGTGTGATGCAGGCTCAGCATTGTGCTTGCTTCTGCCTGGGCAGCCTGGTCCAGCTGGTTTGGAGGGGCTGTAATGTCCTGTATAGCCAGCATGTCTTCATCTGGACTGGGATCAGCTGTCCTTATGTTCCCTGTTGCTTTTGTGGTGCTCTCATGAAGATACTGAAGTTTGTGTTTGGTTGTTGAACTATAAGGGTATGTGCTATTAAAATTGGGTTGTCATTACAGAAACAGGCGTGTGGGTTTTAGATGCCTTTGTCTGTTGACAGCTTGATCACAAACCCAAACAGGCAGAATGGATTGTGTGAATACTCTTCATCTTGTCGGAGCAAAAATTCTTCATTTTCTTAGTGGGAAGACTAAACTTTAAAAAAGATGACTCACTTTGATATGTACTGAGGACTACCTGTATAATCTGTCCTGCTGGTTTTTCTTTAGCTGTTTCAGAGGCACGATAGGCCTTAGCTCTCACAGGTGTTGCTTGAAGCTGGCACAGCGTATGACAACGCAAGCCTGATTGCAAACCTGTGGTCAGGTATGTACCACACAGTGCATTGCTGCACACAGGGAAAACTTACTGTTCAGCGGAGTTCATCTAATCCATGTGGGGTGATGTCATACCATAACTAGTGTATTACAGATACAAAAGATCATTTGGAGTTAGTGTAGGTGTCTTGAACTATGTCCTTATGTACATACGATTCCATAATGCAAGAAACAGGGGGAGGGTTCGGCATGATTTTTAAGTAGGTGCTCATTAAAGGACTCTTTCTTCAGTGATGTTTGGTTCTAAAAGCAAATAATGGAAATATATCTAGTGTTATCTCCTGAGCTGTTCTAATACTTAAATGTACCTATGAACTTACTTATCCTGGGGTTTTTTAGTGTTTTCTCTCTATTTGGGAAACTTTAAGCAAAGTAGAAGGTAGTTTGTGTTCATTTCACTAGCTTTGAATGTTTTAGTTGTTCTTATGCAAATGTTTTGTTATTCAGCCTGTTTGTGAACCTGCCAAACTTTGCTTTGGCCGGATTTCATGGACTCTTGATTCAGAAAATGGAAAATTAATTTATCTCTCTGTGTCCAGAATGCTGAAAGTTGGACTTCCAGAAGCAGGTCCTATCAGCTGGGGAAGGCTTTGTAGGACATGGCAAGTCAACCTTGTGCCTACCATATTGCTTTGTTAGTGGGCAAGCCAGTAAAACCAGAATAGTCTTTGGGGTCTTTTGAGAGAATTTATCTTTACAAGTGCTTTAAAGAAAACATGTAGCAGCGACTTGATTCTTGTGTTGTGTGGCTAGGTCTCAGTCCACAGCTAAATCCAGTGGGTTTTGTCTCTGATTTAGACAACAGGAAGTTAGAATGTTGAGTTGGCATAGATAAACTTCAAAAATGTCAGCCTAATTACTGATCCAGATTTAAACTTGAAGGTGTCTGGAGAGTTATCTGAAGTTTACAGTGCTCATTTGAACTGTTTGAAGTTAGCTTGAAGGTAGCTGGAAGTTCGTATCTTAATTTTTCCTTTGTTATTGAGAATCACATTTTTGGCCACAAAATTGGCCTTGCTTGTCACGTAATCCTGGCAGTACCAGTTTCCTTACTGCTCCAAACATGCTTGAAATAGGGTGTGGAAGGCCTCTGCAGGCATACAAAGGTTGCACTCTCATCATTGTATATGCTGGAAAAATATGCCAAGCACAAACTATACCAGTTTTGTATAATCAACTGTTCTAGGCAGACATGGTTAGCAGCTTCCAACCTTCCTCGTTTATATTGGCCTTTTTTAATAGTTTTTTTTCTACAAACATAAATTAAAATGGACACTGCGGAATCCTGAAATCACCCTTTGGCTTACTTTGGAGACTTGACTGGAGCCAAAGATGTGCAGGTGGCTCTGACAGCTGCACTCAGCAATAGATTCTAGTCTTGTGCCCGTAGAAACTAGGTTAATCCACTGCTTCTGGCATCGTGGGCTGCAAGGAAGTCTATGAAAATACAACTGTGCACTGAAATGCTCTGTTTCACTTCCCACTGTTAAAATACATCTAGTGAGATTTTATTCTCCTTTCTTAGCTACTTTTAAGGTTAATACTTACATTTATTTTGCAGCGCGCTTTACTTTGAATCTGGTATTTGCTGAAATAATCATTTCACTAAGTGGTTTTCTTGGCAAATGAGATCCAAGTACATTGGCAAATATTTCTAGTCATTAGATGTAGGTGGAAACTTTCATTAAGAAAAATACAACCAGTTCAACAAAATCAGCCTTTTAGTAGGTCGTTTCACTTTGTTTTCTTTACTAGCATCTGTAAATGGCTAGCACAACTACTGGGCAATCGAGACTTCTAGGCCAAGAGCTTTTCAGTATTTTTCAGGTGTAGGTTGCAAACAAATATGCAGCTATATTGAAATGGAAAAATCTTTTGATCTTAGCTTAGTTGTTTTCTTTTGAAAATATGTTTAGTGTGTCCCTGTGAAGCCAAAAACATCTGCAGCATATAACACAGACTACAAACTCCTCGTATACAAGCCCCAAAAGTATAGGTTGGGCTTGTATTGCGTGTTGTCTGGTATGAATGAGAGATGGCTATGATTTCAGATGATGTGTGCTTAGCATATGTACTGAACATTCATCAACTGAAAGCGGGCAAAATCACACTGAACACAGTAGATGAAACATTTGATGTTCTTTATATCTAGGTGCAAAACTGTTGAACACCAGAGAGGTCAGCAGCCTTTAAACCAGAAGGAAGTGCTGTTCCAGGGGGCTTGAATCGTTAGAATAAACTAGAACATCACTACTCACTCGTATGGCTTTAACTTGTTGCATCTCTTGCCTGGGAAGTTTTTTGCTAACACCTCATGTTTTTGGAGGTAGCCTTCCTCCTGCTAGAAAGGAATGTTTCACCTGCTGGTTCTGGAGATTTCATTTTATAATGTGTTCATGTGACTTCATTCTACAGCCAAGTAGTCAAAACTTTTTTATTAATGTATTTCTAGTTCAAATAAAAGAATTTGGAAGTAGGTGTACTTCTGGCCTGAACCTTTTTTCACTTGCAGCAGTCCCTTGCCATGGCAGTGCTGCTTTGGTGCTGAGGTAGAACTTTTTCATTGAGTTTTATCTTGCTTTTTAGTGTTAGATGAGGACAATGAGATTTTTAAACACTATTAATGTACATGGAAGAGCTTTGATCTCCTTTTACTGTTTTCTTTTTTCTGGTAGAAGTGTTGATTTGCATTTCCAAAAAGGAAAAATGGAATTTCCTCATTTCTAAAAGTGAGGAAAGTGTTTGGGCAAGTTAGGTATCTTATTTTGCAGTCTGATTTGGTTAAGTTTATTCCCACTCAATGTAAATGTAGTTTTGGATTAGCAGACGTGAATAACAAGACAACAAAAATAACAGGCATGTTAATGGGCACTGATTAAACTCAGTGAGAGATACATGCATTATTCTTGAGTTATTAACTTTCTGACACAGTTTAAATTGCCATAAATTACATCTGCATGAATGGTTTTAGACCCCCTGTAGAACAAAATGTTTTGGTATTGATAACAGGGTAGAAGGAAGTTTAAGTCGAAGGTGAAATCTTAACTGATGAGAGCTGATGAAATTCCTTCTCTGCGTTTGCAGTGCAAATTCCTTGTGTACTGTACTCCAGTACCTCTGTTTCTGAATTTGACACTATAGTCTGCCTGGGCTATACTTTGCTTTTTCTGTGTATGGATGGGCTCTAGAGTTAAAAGAATGACTGAAATTTAAGCAAGGGGATAGAGAAGTGGTGGAGGCTGGAAGAGTTCTACATACATATTTTGGGGGGGGGCTTTTTGGGGTTTTTTTAAAATACATACATGCACACATTGCTGGTTTCTATGAATCAGACTTTCTTCACACATGGGATTTGAGTACTATAGTGGAGTTGTAGCTAATAACATGTTTAAGTTCTCTGTGCAAGTGGAGGAAAAATTTAATGGCTGCATATGACCTTATGAGATGGAGGACTCCAGCAACTGTTATTTAATCCAAAACAATGTTGGAAATACGGGCATTAGGAGGTTTTTTGGTATGGATTAACTCAATCAGGAATGTATAGTGGGTTTTTTGAATTTCAGTTCTTGTATGGGATGAGTATAAGATATTATATCTTAATACAAATATGCCTCTTATTAAGCCTTGTTATGCATGTGGGAGGCAAGTGAGCTGATTCAGCAGAAACAAACTGAAAACTATAGTTTGCAGACAACACCCAGTTAGGCAGAAATGTTGATCTGCTTGAGGGTAGGAAGGATCTGGAGATGCTGGATTGAAGGGCTGAGGCCAATGGTATGAGGTTCAACAAGGTCAAGGGCTGGGACCTGCGTATGGGTCACAACAACCTCCTGCAACTACAGGCCTGGAGAAGAGGGGCTGCAAAGCTGCCCATCAGAAAAGAACCTGGGGGTGTTAGTTGACAGCTGACTGAATATGAGGCAGCAGTGTGCCCAGGTGGCCAAGAAGGCCAATGGCCTCCTGGCTTGTACCAGCAAGTGTGGCCAGCAGGAGTAGGGCAGTGATTGTTCCCCTGTACTGGGCACTGGTGAGGCTGCACCTCAAATACCAGATTCAGTTTTGGTCCCCCCACTACAAGGAGGACATTGAGGTCCTGGAGCATGCCCCAAGTAGGGCAGTGAAGCTGGTGAGAACAATCCTGTGAGGAGCACCAGAGGCAACTGGGATTGTTTAGCCTGGAGAAAAGGATGCTGAGGGGAGACATTCTTGTTCTCTACAACTGCCTCAAAGGAGGTTGTAAGTACTGGGCACTGGTGAGGCTGCACCTCAAATACCAGATTCAGTTTTGGTCCCCCCACTACAAGGAGGACATTGAGGTCCTGGAGCATGCCCCAAGTAGGGCAGTGAAGCTGGTGAGAACAATCCTGTGAGGAGCACCAGAGGCAACTGGGATTGTTTAGCCTGGAGAAAAGGATGCTGAGGGGAGACATTCTTGTTCTCTACAACTGCCTCAAAGGAGGTTGTAATGAGGTGGGGGTGAGTCTGTTCTCCCAAGTAACAAGCTGTAGGATGAGAGGAAATAGCCTCAGGTTGAGCCAGATGAGGCTTAGGCTGGATATTTGGAAAAAATTCTTTTCAGAAAAGGTTATAAAGCACTGGAATGGGCTGCCTGAGGCAGTGGTGGAGTCCTCATCCCTGGAGGTCTTTAAAGGACATAGACCTAGTGCTGAGGGACATGCATTAGTGGTGACCTGGCAGTGCTGGGTTAATGGTTTGACTTGGTGATCTTAAAGGTCTCTTCCAATAACAATGATTCTGTGATTCTACAATTCTGTATTTCGTCAAAGGAACAAAATGTGGTTGTCATCATCAAGCTGCTATTATCCATTTGTTTGAGATGGCTCTTGTTTACTAGAATGGCAAAGTGCTGTAGTTTTTGAAATGAGTAGTTAAGAAGCCTGTACTGAAGATGTTAGTGTTTGGTACTAATTAAGGTAATTCCATCAATGCAGTGGGCTGAGATTCCTCACTGTGGCAGCTGTTTGCATCTCAAAGATGCAGGAAACCTGCTGTGTGCTTTTACAGCAAGTCATTTCCCATTGTGAGCTTCTATACTTCTCTACTTATTTTCTTGGTGTCAATTATCTTATGATGTGCTGTGTATGAAGACTGTAACTTTAAACTCATTTGATATCTTAGTTATTCCATTTAATTGACAAAAATTTGCTCTAGTTTAGTCCATATTACAGGAAGATCACTAGCGATTCTGTGGAAAATTATATAAATGTTGAAAACTCGCATACTCCTCAAGTTAATTCAAGTTAATTATGCAATAGTTAATAAACTTAAGAATAGCATCTCACTAATGGCAGTGTTTTCTAATTGCCAAAGAAAAAGGTGGCAAGCTAATGTTCTGCATGCTATGGCAAAACTTTCTGATGGATTGGGTAAAAGTTTATAGCCGGGGAGAGGAACAATGAGTATTAATGTGGGGGCAGCAAGAACAAGTGAATGCAGAGACTGAATTATTCATGCAGTCTGTTTCAACACACGCTTGTTCTTTTGCTATCTCACGCAACTAGCTTTGTGACTCACAGTTCATGTGTTCACGGAAGAAAGGTGTGGAGAGAACAGCTGTCTAAAAAGGCTACCAAGAGAAGCCTTCCAGAATGCCTGACTTTTGGAATAAGTTTGGAGTTGAAGCATCAATAGCAGGCTACTAGTTATCACTGTATGGTACTGTTTAACAAGTTAATTGAACATTGGCTTGAAAACTGTATATATGTTCTTGCTCAAAAATGTATGTTTTAGAGTAACATGGGGAGCTCCATTCTTTTTTGCACTCATTGGGTGCTCTTAGAACTGAAAGTGAAGGTAGGTAGCTTATATCCTGCTTTTACACTTGCTCTTTAAATCTCTAGTGTGTATAGATGCAAAGCATTAGACTGAGTTGCAGGAGGTGTGGGTGGAACAGAAATTGTGCAGCCCTTTCCCTTCTGTCCTGTTACAGAAGCAGATGGGTGGATGAGGTAATTTACCTAGCTGGACTCCAATAACAGCCACCTCACTGGTCTGGGCTTCTAAAAGCAACTTGCTGCTATGACAACAAGATACTGATTTGGTCATTTGAAGGAAAGTATATTTAGAGTGTTCGTAGAATCTCTAGAGTAACTAGAAATACTCAGAATATATATACTGTGAAATAAATTATGGAAATGGTAGTGTAGATGTATTTAGAATCAATATAAACTGTTGTTACACATGTAGTGCTGCTTTCTAATATATGGAGAGATTAATCTGAATAATATAACAAGTTAAATGTCATGAAAATCCACTGTGAGCTTCAAAGAAGTCATTAAACTACATTAGGGTTTTTTGATGTGAAGTTTCAGTATTCAAATAAAATAGCTTCAGATGTATGTATGCATAACATTCATGTAGTGCTTCTGCTTTTTGTAACTCAATCAACAGATGAAATGTAAGTGAAAGAGCTTATTTTTTGTATTGAAAAAGCTTACAGTTCTTTAGATCAGTCTTCTCAATGTTTCACATGGTGAGATCTTGTTATGTATTTACTTTTAGAAGAAAATACCCACTGGGATTAATGGGTTTATTTTTGTTTTGACTGTGTTCCATCTGTTTGACAAAATGCTTAAATCCTGAATATGTTATAGCTTTCTTTGAAAGAGATGTATCCAGTTCCTATTTTCTACTAGCTGACTTTTTAGTATAATTAAAAATGCGTCAGATGTATTTGGTATAGGTTCCTATTTTTGTCAGTTCAGATATACTTCTTGGTTAGTCTTAGGGGGAATGACCTCATGTTCTTCCATCCACACAAGGTCTCTTGCATAACCAGCACCAGCTCTTGAAAATGTGTGACGGTGTCTGTTGCATCTCTGTAGATTTAAAGCCCTCTAAAATGCAGCAGAATTTTGTTTTCACATGCTCCAGAATATTTTGAGGTGGCTTGTGTTTTTTCTCTTTTTCTGGTGCTAGTAGTTACCTTTCTGTTTTGTGTGTAGCATCGGAGTCCTCTGGATGCCACTGCACGGTAGATGTTACGCTAATCACATTTCTGTGAAGTGACAGGGCAATGAGAGCGCTGTTCTGAAGATCTTGAGGATGCCATGCTGTGTTACAAGGCCGCCTTTATTGACTTTACGTAGCTTGTGCTTTCATACCTTCACTGAATGCTCTCCTTGACCAGCTCATAGCTGAAAATGTTCCTTAGTACTTTTTCTATTTTGGGCAAAACTGATAACGTTTATCATCCGAGACTTGATGTTGCTACATTTGGAGTGTGGCTGTCTGCTTACAAACCTGTCTTGCTGTTGGCTTTTGAGGTTATGCTTGAGGTTTTTTGATTCTGTAAAATGTTAGTTATAAACTGCTGTGGAAACAAGGGTCTAATGTTTGAGCACATGGGGAACTGATCCAGGGAATTTTATTTCTAACCAGCACAGTAGCAAATCATAAGCTGCCTGAAATATGAAGAGATTCAATATCTCACTGGGATCTTAAGCTTTTTTTAATGGAATGTATGGTCTATGTGATGCAATTCTGTAGTAAAATGTGGAAATGGAAGATCCCCATCTTACAAAGGGGAGCTCTTACCTGTAGAATACTATGTTTCTTATGCTTTTATGTCAGGTTTAAGTGTATTTCAACGTTTATGCTATGGCAAGTATTAAGGACCTGTATAAAATGATTTACTGATATGGAGCCATTTTGGTAGAAACTCTAGCAAACACTTTGTTTTGTCGCTTTTGCTTGTTTTGGGTTTTTGTCTTTTTTTACTGATTCGGTTTCTGAAAATGGTAAAAACCTCATTAAATACTTGTCTTGATTTTGTTGGTTAGGTATGACTGACAATATGAAAGTGAGACAGGTTAGCTGCACTGGCAGACAGGGCTATACTAGCGTTCAGGATTTCCAGTCCGACTCAGTGGGTTATAACTAATGGCATGTTAAGCTCTATTTCTCCTGGAGAACATGTGCAGTAATTATATTCAAGTGCTCTATTGTTAGAATGTGATGGCGTGTCTTTCGTGCCTTGTGTTTAGACCAGCTGTTGCATTTTTTTGGAACTTGATTTGCTTTTTTCCCTGGAATTCTATTAATGAGAGCATTGGAGTAAGTGTGATATGTCTTACAAGACACCATAAAAAGACTAAAGTTTATTTTCATGTTCTCCTTCTATAGCAGAGTTCTTAAAAGTGATGTGAGGGATGAATCTCAGGGGAAAAAAAAAAGCACAAGAGTAGGTGAAATGCTGGGGGTTTTTTTAAATATTTTGGGTATAACAAGGCTTGAGCTAATTGTGTATAGTTACAAGCAAACAAAACTGGATATCTAGAATAGGTTAGTTTGTGTAAATTTTGAGGTATTACCTCTTGCAGTTTTGAGAGGGAAGTCAGCTTTCTAAGGTAAGACCTGAGTGCCTGTAAGATGTGCACCAGATGTGCAGGTTTCGGCATATACTAAACTGTTGCAGGACAAGAGTATTTTTGTTGTAGTTTGTCTTATTTCATGCCTGTAGGTGTTGGTAGCGACAGAAGCATCCAAGTACTCCATGCAAGAGCTTGAAGAAATGACAAAGCAGAACTAGGATATGAAAGGTAAGATTTAAGTGAAATATAAGTGATTTTTATTTTTGAGTGCAGAGTGTACTTTACTACTGCTTAAATGGGATTTTCGCTTTTGATCACGTCAGCAAAGTTGTATGGTCTGTGGAAAGCCACTAATTGGAGTTGAATTGATGGTATCTAAGATGAATCTGCTTGGTTCTGTCTAGAATTATTTAATAACCAATTACCACTGCTGTCCTCACAGAGAACCAAGAAGGGGGAGCAGTGTTTAAGTTTCTTCTGGGGAGTGAGCTCATTCCTATCGTGACACTGACTCAGCTTCCGGCTACGGTGCTGTGTCAAGAAATGAGAAAGTTTTGCCAAATTTTGTTACATAAAATGTGACAAATGTGAGCAGTGAGGCAATGTTATCGTACAGTTTGGTGGCATTTTGTTGGTTGATTTACGATTGAGAGAAAGCAATGGTATTTCTGGTATCGACTTCCGGTTTCTCATGTTTTCTGAAGTCTGGGGGTGTTCCCTGTGTTTTCATTGGTAATGCAGATAGTTCAAGATTTGAAAGAACAAATCATTACTTTTATATAAAAAGCTGAAACACTAGATAGTATTGCCTACATTAAAGCAGGGATTAAATTCAGTTTTGATATTGTCTTGTAACTTGAAAATGGAGGTACTTTAAGTGAAGGAAAAATTCTGTTTTGTCTGTCCGATACCTCATTGAGAGATGATAGCCAAGGCAACACACTGAGTAAAAAAAGGAAAAGGGAGGACGGGAGGAGCAGGGTTATATCATCTCATTGTCCCTATCTTTATCTTGCAGTGAGATGGAAAAGGCAATCTTGTCTTCCATAGGCTTTTGTAGGAATACACAGAAATGCAGTTACTACCATTAATATGCAATATACTGGAGTTGTGCTGGGTGCAAGAATTTGTCAGCAGGCTTGCATTAAGGACTTAGAACTTAATTGTTTGACATAAAATCGTGATGCTGAAGTTTCAGAAAGTGGAAAAAATGTCTGGGAATATGAAATCTTTTCCCCTGCTGGGATATTTAAGATCAATTATTAAATAACTTGGTAAAAAATTCACATTTGCTTCAAGATACTCTAATTGGATTTACTTTAATGGACTGTCCTATCTCACTGGAAGAAAATCAGTTTTTGGCAGTTTCACTTTGACTATACTAATAATTGTATAATTATCTAAGTATACAGTTAAGCAATGTGCGCCTAACAAACATATCTGCTAGATGAGCTATCTGACAAATAGTCACTAAACAGCTCACAGCTTCAGTGTTGTGTGATGCTTTTTTAAGATGCTTCAGTAACACTAACTACATATTTTTATTCACCTCTGTACAGAATAGTGAACAAATCACTTACGTTCTATTAATTATGAAAGACCTGGTTAGTGTTATGTACGGGCTGTTATTCCTTTGTTCCAAAAATGCTGAGGTGGGACTTTGCAGGGTTTTTGGTTTTCTCTCCTGCCTCATGTTTATGTAGGGCAGTTGTAGAAGGAGAGTGCAGAACTTCAGCATATTGCAAGTTTCTAAGAGCTATGATCCCATTTAACATACACTTACTGGCTTTGAAGTACTATAAAATGATGATAGGCTGATCTGTGCCGTCAGTTGTGTTTTCATCAGCTGCATTTCCCAAGGATTCAGTGAAAAGGCATTTAAAACTTTGTAGTGCTGTTGTGCGTGTCCTATATAAAGTACAAAGCGATGGAGATCATTCTCATTCTTAAAACTTGTAACTTTACTGCTGATCAGAGAAAAACAAAGTGAGCTTTTGTCCTACGCTTTTCTTCAGGTCACCGATTGTTAGAAAGCCTTTCCGTAAAGGAGTTTCACCTTTAAAGCTCAACATGTTAGTCTTAACACTGCTCTTATTAACCGTAATTACTTTCCAGATTAAAACGAAGTATTTTTCATTTTTCCAGTCAGCTCTTTTATTAATACTTTAGATGAGTCTCTGTTGCACAAGTAAAGATATCTTACCTCAGGCAATCCCTGCTGTGCATCAGTAAGAAACCATTATCACTTTGAAGTCTGAAAACTATATATCAGCTTTTTTCCTGTTATTCTTAAGGTTTTTGTGTAGTTCTTTCTCGATTGAAGCTGATTAATTATGCAGGCTAAACACTACAAAGTGAGAAGGTGAACATGCTTGAAATGAGTAAGATCTGAAGCTTGTACTCTGAAAATAAAATAAAAATTAATCAGTATAATGGATTGTTTTAATTTTTGGTTGAGTGTCCTCCCTTTCTCCTCCTTATGGCCCCAAACAGTCAAACTACTTGTGCTTTCAGGAGTAATGAGCTGTTGGAGTCCTTGGTGGTGTTCTTTGGATGGATTTCACCTGTCCTAAGAGCTCAGTGGAATAATGTGTTCCTGGCAGTGCTTTCAGACCAGTAATCCATGAGTAACATCTACTTGAGGATGAGAACCTTGTTTTTTCAGAAGAGGTTGATAATGGGTAGTAACTTCAGGGACTTCATGGCATGGAGGGAAAACATGCTCAGTTCAGGGAGGTTCTTTGCATCAGTAAAATTGTTGTTCCAAGTCATTATGCTCTTACTGTATTTGGTCTTGTAACAGTAAAATGTGTTAAGAATCTGAAGTGGGACTTGGCATCTGAAGTCATAAAAGCTAAAAGGGAAAG
>NW_010402810.1:1164-1862 GCF_000710305.1 Buceros rhinoceros silvestris | reverse complement strand
GTATTTGATTTCTGTTTTTTCAGAAGTTAGAGACTTCACTGTTTGCTTTCCCTTTTCTAGGACACAGTCTCTCACTCAATGGTTACTTGTGCTCTAATCTGCTCAAACGCGTTTTCTTTTTATGTGTTGCCCAGCTGAATTCAGGCATACACATATGCTGATCTCTGAAAGGCTAGGGTATGTTCAAATATCCAAAGGTTTGCCAAGTTAGGGTGTGGGGGTTGCAACTTTTCTGACTGTTTACGGACACCTAGCATAAACCTGATATTTCTATTCTTATTTTTATTCCTGCTTTTTTCTGTTTCAGAAATGACATGATTAACCTCAGTAAAAATGAAAACTGTCTTATCTAATATACCTTAGTTACAAAAGGCAAGCCGAAAGCTTGTTTGCATAATTTTGTCTCAAAATCTGAGTTCATGTTGTAAGTACAACTAAAGTGGAGAAGATAGAGGGGAGAAGGTAAAGCAACAGAACTTGAAACAGTTTGATTCCAAGGAGGGTTTCGAACAGCTAGGAAATCTGGGAAAGAAAACATTAACTGAAATGAAATTAATATTTTAAATGAAAAAGTAGTTTGGAAGCACCAAAACACAAATTGCAGCATTGCTTTTGATTTCATATAAACTTGTCCTTTAAAGAAAACTAACAAGCCATTTTGGTCCATCATGCAAAGTACGTGGTGCAGCAGGGAGGAA
>NW_010402810.1:0-1069 GCF_000710305.1 Buceros rhinoceros silvestris | reverse complement strand
CAAGGAATTCAACTTAATCTGTGAACTTGTTGACAGCCTTGGTTTTCTTACCTACAGAGAATGAAGAATTACGCAGTAGGGAATATCCACATCTTCAAAAATTTTGTTTCTTACCTATTTTCATGTAGACTTGCTGTACAAGTTGGGAAACTTCTGCTGGTGAGTTTTTGGGAGTCTGTAATATATTTTTACTGAAGGCAGAAGAGGTGAGAGAGCCAAGGATTAGCCTCCGCTAAAAAAAAAAAAATTAAGGAAGCTTTTACGGGTCACTCAGATGACTGTGCTTCAGTCATTTCAGATTTGTGTATTGTAACCTGTTGTAGGAGGAGGGTGGAACTGAGTGGCTCTGCTAGGTTTTAGGCAGGCACCCAACCTCATTTCTCGGTAGCATATAGAAGAGATGATTCGTTGTTGCGTTTAACTTCTTCCTTTCATATATAAAAATGAGTAGTAGCATAGCTTTGAAGTATTTTCTTGAATTTGAGTGACTATATATTTTAAAACTTAAGAACCTTTGCTCAGTTGAAACCTTTTAATAAAAATTTTTCTTTGCAGTCTTCCTAGAGGAGAAAAAGGTGCTTATAAAGGTCAAAAGCTGTTTCCACATAATATAATTTTTATTTTTTGGGGTGGCTTGTGTAAGAGTTTATGTAATGCAGTGGGAGAGGGAGGGATAAAGCTTGTTTCTTCTTCTCTCCTTCCTGTCCTCTGTAAACGAGAAGATGTGGTTTTGGGTGTTCATCATAGTACAAAAGACTGACCTTTAGACTGTTTTGGGGTTTTTTCTCTGTTTTTTTTTCTGTGGGAGTTTGAATACAAATTTCCTGCATCTTGGTGGAATGCTTTTAAGGGTGCTCTGAAATGGTGCCTTCCCTGCTTAGCTAAAGATTTTTCTATGTCAAAATGAAATGTTTATAAAGTTAACAGAGGAAACAGAAAAACAACTTAAATTTGGGTTTTGGGGAAATCCGGTTACCAGTCATGATGTAGGGGGAAAAAAGTGAAAGCATTTAGATATGGCTATCTTTGAACCTACAACATACCTGAACTCCATTTGTAGGTGTGTGTT
>NW_010402809.1:72763-82943 GCF_000710305.1 Buceros rhinoceros silvestris | reverse complement strand
GGCGCTGCCGCCCCGGGCAGAGCTGTGTGCGCACCGTCTGCGCGGTGCAACTGCTCTTCAAACTCGAGAGGCTGACAGGTGCGAGCTCCTTCCTGGCGATGCCTGTCCTTGGGAGGGCCCGGGGTTCTGCGCAGCTCTGTCCCAGCAGCGTCTGCAGCGAGGTGTCGCTGGTCAAACTGGTGTCGTTGGTGATGGGAAGTGCCTGCTGGGTGTACCGAAAACATTTGCACTGGTGGATAGGTACACTAGAAAACACCTCTTTAAAGCTAAGGAGTGGACTTACAAACACAGAGCCTAATAGAGTTTCTGTTGTTGTTAGTATTTTTTAGCATTACACACTCTTCTTGTTACCCTGTTGCAGATCATGCATGGTAAGCTTCTTTCTCCTCAGTGTTATGGATGATAATAATAATTTCCTTTAGATTATTTTCATCTTTGCATGAGGAAAACAGGCAAGTCAAGTTTCTTTTCAAGTCAAGTGAAATATCTTTATGTGCATCTTTATGTGAGTGTTTTCTCATATGAGCAAATCTGCTGTATGGATTTTTACAGCACGTGATACACCTGTATGGGAACAACACTCTTTTTTAATTTACATGAATCAGAAATTATATATTTGTGTTCTCATTCCTTTAATGTGTATCTAAGAGTACATGATGACATCCAGAGGCTGATAAGACAGTGAGGGAAAAATGGCTTGAACTTTTTCTCAATGATTAAAGATATCCCCGTAATTCACCTCTAGTCTGTCTCTCGCATGTGTACTGATACAAGTTGCTTAAAATACTGCCTTGTATTTCTTGATCCTTCAGATGAGTAGATTTTGTTCCATTTTGGGTATAATGTAGTAATCTGTAAATTGTATTTGACAATCTAAATTATGTGCTAGAGATTGTTTTAGATGGCAAGAAGAAAATGGTCTTCTTAGCTTTCATGGACATAGTTCCTTTTTTGTGGCTAGGGTGGAGGGAGTAAAAACCAAAAACATTCGTGCAGTTTGTATTTTGTATGCACAGAGAGAGGAGTGAAGCAGTGGCAGTGGGTGAGGGTAACAGTTGGTGTCTTACACAGAGAGTACGGATACATCATAAGGGATCTCCATAAATACTGTTAACTGCCCTTTGGGGACAGGACTTGCTCTAATTGAGCAATTAAATAGTTAGGTTTGGTTTTTTGCTAGTAATTTTGCTGGTAGTTCAAACATGAAAGCAGAGCTGTGACGTACCGACTTTTGTGTTTGGTATATTTTAAGGTATTCTGTCGTTTGCTTATGTACATGCTTCTGATAATTTTTTTTAAGAGCTGTGTAGTTTGGAGGGGAAGGTTTTAATAATAAACTAGGCCCTATCTGTGCCTGGTATTTCAACGATTAGAAAATTCAGAGCCTGTGCCCCATTGGCTCTTCTTTGTATTTAAAAGTAATTAAAAGGTGGAACAGAGATGAATGAAATGCTGTCTCATTCCTTGGAAAACAGTATAAAAAGACAGAACAGCAACGTACCGTATATAGGACAGTGATGTGTTTTAACTAGATTTCATTACTCTGAAAAGCAATTAAAATAGTTTCTTTCTGATGTCAACCCGAGATGATGTGCACGCGCACTTCAGTTGTATGTACGTATCTTTTATTAATTCAGCCTGAGTTTAGTGGGGGCTGAGGGCTTTAGCTCCATATGAAATGTCCTCCTATTTTCTTCTTTTTATAAAACAACAATCTCATATTTATCAGAGTTAGATTTAAGACACTGCCAAAAAAAAGACTATATGGGGATTATGTTTTGCTTTAAGACCTGGCGTATGGTCCACTCTGGAAAATGGTTGTCAATCAAACTATACGTTTATAAAAGCAAGCTAGAATGTGAGAGGGGAAAGAAGAGTGTGTGATTCTCCTCCAGGCAAAGTACCTCAAGTTTTCAGTGATGCAACAATTGTCTGTATTAAATATTATATGCTTATAAAAAAAAAAAACCTGAGAAAAATACACCTAGCTGATATTGCTGTACTAATGTAAGTTTTCCGTGTAGGTGTTGGCTTAATCTTCTGTGTGGATACATATGCTTGTGTTGGGGGTTGTTCTGGAGATGTTACTACAGGAAAATCTGTTCTGCTATTCTGATGAGAGTTGTATGTCTCAACTGTAGATTTATTCAAGAAAGGAAAGTATCTTAGGTGTTTATATGAGTTTGCAAAACCTCTCGTAATAAGTTGCTGTCAAAATGGAAAGCATGAAAAGACCATGTGTAGGGGGAAAAAACCAGAAACCTCTTGAATTGTGAGGGAACTAAGATAGCATAGAAGGTTGGATTCTTGCTCTCCTTTTTTAATCCTGCTTTATGGATAAAACTTCCAGTGCTGTAAATAGACATACGAGGAATATGTACATTCCGTGTGTCAACTGGGAGTTCAGCGTTTTGTCCACTTGAATGTTTAGTCAGTGTGGTTATGCTGGTTAGATGAAGGAGAAGTAAGAAACTGAAATATTGCTGAAATATTTGAACAAATAAGCTTGCTCGCCTTCCAGGTGGTAACACTTCATATACGTGCACTTAGCATCTGGCAGATGAGACTGAATTAGTTTTACCTCCCTGATTTGCCTCACGTTTGTCACAGGCTAAGAGGAGGTACTGTGGATTAGTTGTTACGTTGTACCTTTAACCTCCATGATAGCTTCTGTTTGTGCGTGTGCCCTCAGCTAGGAGTGCAGTTTTTACCATTATTTTCTATGACGTTCTGTGTTAGTGTTAGGCATAAAGAGAAGAAAAAGTAATCCTCTGGGCCTTACCTGAGGTGCAGAGATGCCAACTGAAGGGAAAAAAAACCACAGCAAAAACCCAAGACCCTCCTGGAGGAAAACGCTATTTCAAATGGCTGTACAAAGTAAATCCTTTCTAGCTTGCAGCTAGGTGCAAGTGCTGAACTGTGCCCTTGCCACTCATGGGGCTCCTGTTTTGACTTGGTGTCAGGAGCAAAAGCTTGTTGGACTTCTTTCAGAAATAGCCCATGGATATTTGTTTAAACTGGGAGAATCTACTTTTAAAGCTAAGGCGCTTTCATGAGAGCTGTGTTTTGGATGTTTGGTTGGTGCGGCTCGGTGGGTATAAAACTTAGAAATCTTGCTATAAAACATAACTGCTCTCTGAGGATGTCCTTGGAGGATTCTTCTCCAACACTGGGTGTGCACTTACTGACTAGCTGTTAAAATAGGCAGACTTTAAAAAACAGTGAGTGAAGAAATGCCACACCTACTCGAACATTGAACTAAGCAACGTGATTTAAAACAGGGTAAGAAGGCTTCTTCAGAACTGAACTTACATCTTTAAAAATGTATATGTATGATTAGGAAGTTTGTTTTTATGAAGTTGGTGTGTATATATATATAACTACACTCAGATCCTGCTGATGATACTTTACCTGTGCTTTTAATAATTCAAAGGGCCACATGATAGAATTCATTGGTTTCAGTGTGAGCTTCTGATTAAGTAAGAGTGTTAGAGGGTTCAAAGTGCCAGCCAGGCAGCGCAGCAGCTACTTGTTTCTAAACTATTGTAACTCTAGGAGAGATGAAGGGAAAAAGCAAATAACTGCTTTCTTGAGTGTAGATAACTTCTGAATTATTAGTTACTTAGATTCACTAATTTTAAGTAATGTTTCAGTATGTTAGTAAGAAAGTCGTGATGGCAGAAGGATTACTCTGCAGCATGCAGTAATTTTACCATTTACCTGTAACATAGGAGTCTTTACCTAAATGTTACCATCAATAATGGAAACACGTTGAAAATCTGTACTTCCGCAGTCTTCCTTAAACGGAGTAGGCAAAAGGATAGATTTGTTTCAGAATTGGCAAAGAAAAGTGGAGTGAATGTCATCGCCATCCGGGTACCTGCTGTCGTGTGCCTCTCCCTTGTTTGTTTTCATCTTCTCTCACTTTGATATTCAAGCAGGTTTTGTCATTGGCAATCTTTTGTTTCTTAAAACCTAGACTGGGAATAAAGAAGTATCTGTCAATTAGCTTTTAGTATTCTTTGATCAGCAGAGAAGCACTGTGTGACTGTTAGCGTATAAATAAATGACAGGCTGAATTCAGTGACTGAGCTATTCTCTGTTCAGTGTGCCTGTGTAACACTTATTCGATTTGTTTTGGGCATTGTTGATACATTTAATGATATTCTTAAGCTCTCCTGTGTTTATTTGTTTATTTGATAGGTGGGATACAGATGAGGACCTGTTTTGAGGACGAGTAATTAACTTTGAATGTACGGTGGGACAATTAGGAAGTCAAGCAAGAGCAGGTGAAATGCAGAGTATACTATGCCAGCACAAGGAGAATTTAATAAATGTGGAAGTGTAAGGTTTCCTGATATGGGAAGTAATATTTTAGAACATAAGTATTTGAAAAAAGTACACATGAGACAGATATTTAGCTTGTACACGTGTGCATGCTTAGCATGGTATACACAACAAGGGGATTTAATATGCTAAAATGCGGAATGAAACCGCTTGACGGTTACTGCTATCACTGCAGACAGAGGGTATTACAACTTGCTTTAATATTTGCCTGGGAGCTCTGCACGGTAGCAGTCAATCACTCCTGAGAAAATATCTTTGTTTTCTGATTACTAAACACATCTGATAGCATCTTCTTTCATAGGGTCATTTATATCTCACAAGTAAAGAAATAGTGTTCTGCAGGGTTATCTCATAAGCTGTATGAGCGTGGAGCCAGGTGACCGCCACTGCCTGGGCAGAGCGGAAGCACTGATCAGGTCTGGTGGGTTCATGTTTACCAGCACTTAGGCAGTGCATCTGGGCAGCCAGAAGAGCATCCAATTACTCATTTTAGATCACGAATATGATTATGTTTGTTCTACCTCTGGTTTGTTTGATGTCCTGCAAGGAAAAACTTGACTTCAAGTCTATCTTAATTCTTCCCCTCTGTTTTGCTGTTAAGCTTCTATAGTTTTGTAAAGGCAAGGCTCTTTGGGGTGCGTTTGGTTTGTTAGCTTCCTCTGAGGCAGTGAATCCAAATAGTCTTGTGTGCTTTGTACACCATGGGGCACATTTCTTTTCCCCCAGTGCCCCAAAGACAGGCAATGCCACTAAATATTAAATTTTAGGAAGGAGATTTTCTGCAAAGAGCGGACAGGTGAAGGATGCTTTGTGGTTCTGAGGAAAATCATTAAACAATGGTTGCATGTGACATTTTGGCTGGGAAAGTAAAATACCATGTTAACATAACACATGCCCTTGTTGACAGATACATTTTGAAATGGCGCAATTGAAGAGATCACTGTATTTTTTTTCTGGTATGATACTAGGGATTGAATCTTGCTCCCTTATCATTTGTGTTTGTGATCTGAAGGGAAACCACTTTCACCTTTTCGGTGTCCTTTATCTCCTCCTGAATGATTTCTTCCATCAGAGAGACAAGTTTTATGTTTTCCCTCATTTTCTAACCTCTTTACTTTATTCGTGCCCCAGTCCCTTGGAAAATAGATTTTGTTTTAGGGTGGTTGGTTTTTTTCAGACAGCCGTTAATCAATATGACATATGTAGATGAAAGTTTCTTGGAAAATGTGAATCCTAATACCCTTATCATAGGGAAAGCTTTCAGATGCTTTGTTCTGTCAACTTCTGCTGGAAATGGGTATTTGGTAGCAGAGGTCAATCATTCCATCGCGGTCAGGTGCACAAAGATCTAGCATATAGAAAGCTGAACCTAGATAGTCTAAAAATAATTTTTAGATGAGGGCTGTTATCCTGTCTTAACAGTTTCCGGCACACTGTTGTTCATTCTGCATGGGTAAAGATGTTTACTCCAGACTAGGTGTTTATTAAGAAGTAATAAAACTTGCTCTTGTTCAGCTACAGCCCTTATTCTCTAAGAGGTAATCAATTATCATGTTTTTTTTCAACTTTAGGAGTTTTGAATCTGTTCTGTAATTTTAGAGGATAAAAGACTTGGAAAAGAATTAGATGCTGATTTTCGACAATGTGTGTGAAGAGTGAACTCTGTACATGAAGAAAGAACAATTTGAAGATTGATACTCAATCTGCGTTTTCACTTCTATAAGCTTAAAACAATGTAGACGTTAACAATTTAGTATTATAACGGGTATAAAATGGTTTGCAGTAAATTAATGTGCTCTGCTTCAGGTTTTGCAGCACTTCTAAGAAGTGCTAGAAACCAGGAAGATCCTTCAGAACAATTAATATACGTCTTTAAAAAGCTGACTGGTTTTATTTTTGTCCTCCACCAGAAGGAAAAGCTTAAGGTATTTATTTATAAGTAAATATTACCATATTTACAGCATATTTGTCATATTGACAACACTTTTGTTTATATAGTGACACCTGCGACTTTGGAAAAAATTGAAAATTGTCTTTCTTGCTATTATTGGAACAATGATGGCATCTTTTGTAATCAAAGAAAAAATAAAATTCCAGTTGACAGAGGTGTTACTTTAACAGTTATTATGAATTTTTTTGTAGTTGAAGGAAAACAAAACTGGAGTTGACAGAGCAATAAAATGTTTTGATAGCTTTCTTTTTAAAGTATGTGTAATGCAAATATAGTGGGGGGAGATGATTTTTTTTTTTTTTTTTCAAGAATCTAAAATCCTGAGAAGTGAAAAATGAAAACCAGGCAGGCTATTTTTACTAGTTGAAAAAAAAAATAACGCTAAAGTGTGTTCTAAATTCATAAATATAGAAACATGTAATAAATTGCTAATTACATGCTGCTTTTTCTTTTAATAAAGATAACAGGTGAATTTTAGAATGGAAGGTGTTTTTGATCAAGTATTTGTAGCTAGTTTTTCAGCAGATAACAGCTATGTTCTGAGTGCTGGAAGAGTAGCATTGCTTTAAAGGAGAAGTCTTACAAGTATTCTGTAGACTTCTGCTGAGAACTGACTGGTAAAAACAACAGAAAAACATGATTTTCAGTTTTGGAGTGTGTATATGATATATACACATGTATATGTATATGATATATACGATTCAACTGAAGAATAATTTAATAGCTTTTATTCAGCTTTCTTGATGCACCACTGTCTTTGTTCAGAGGTAGACATGATATCTGTAATAGTGATGGAAGTTTACTTTAGATGTTCAAAGGCTGGCTTCATTGTACTTTGAATTTCTGTCACCACTTGGATTATCATACTGGGTCAGTGCAGCGCTCATTTCTATCAAATGGCATTCACAGAGTCATGAACAGGAAAACTAATCTGGTTTTTGACTATGGTAATACTGTGGTGGAAAGTGTGGTGTGAATTTCTGTTCGTTTGTCTGCTTAACATACCTGTTAACTGCAACCTCAGCTTTCTGCCCAGAACTATCTCGGTTATGTGTTCTGTGAAATACTACAATTGGTGTAGTGTGGAGTAGATTTTCCTGGTCTTTCAAAGGTGGTGGTGCTAGTGCTGGTGCTGTTTTTCTTCTTAACAGCTGTGTGTTCAGAGGCGCCTGTGCATGAGGAGAAGTTTGTTCTATGGCCTCAGAGCTGGGTGCCAGGGAGGATGGCAGCTGCTCAGAGCTGGCAAAACCCCTTTATCTGCAATATCTGGAGAAAGCTCTGCAACTGGATCAGTTCTTACGACAGACGTCTGCCATCTTTAACAGGAGTATATCCAGGTACCAAAACCTTTTCCGTTTTCTGTTGCGATACGAAGGAAAGACAAGCATTTTTATGATACTCTTCCCAGGCAACACCATATTAAGGGCTTAGTAGTGACTTGTTCATTATCGACTCTTTTCCTTTAAAGATGTTGCACTGTGCTTCTCTTAGGTCACACTGATAGTTCAGTGTGTTGCCAGCTCACATACAAACTAACACGATGTTTTAAAGCTCTTTTTCGTAGCTGAGTGCCGAAAACTTCCTTTGTCTGCAAAAAGTAGGATGAAGAAACGCTACGTTGATTTTTGGTTTTTAGGGACGTGCTCTGTAGCCATAAGTGAAATGCAAAGGCTGTTGTCAGAGCCAAAATTTATATGTAGGTGAGTTGTAGCAATGAGAAGTGAGTCAAGTCTCCCCGAACAGTTTACATTTAATTTCATCCGTGTTTTGGAATTATAATTCTATAATACAGAACTGATAGCTGTATAGGTAATCGATAACACTTGTATTTTAAGCATGCAGTAAGATCCACACAGGGAGTAGAGAAAGTATAGCTTTATATTTCTCACAGTAGCATGCAGTAGTGCTGAGGATGACAGTATGGTGCTTCCGATTGACTTGATACTAGTTTCTTGCTTAGTTCATGCTTCTCGAATTAGATACCTAAAGACTGAAAGTGCAGGTTGGTAGCATAGATAGGCTGGTCTGATGATTAACTGCTGCTGAGGGGTTAATGGGAAATCATGAACAACAGTTATTAACAGCAATATTTCTAATGTGTAAAATTATATCTAAAGCGCTCTCAATTCTCAAACCATTAAACAAATAGCCGCACGTAAGAAAGTTGCATGGGCTTCTCCTCTTTTGAATATTTTCCTTTCGTTGTCACCATATTACGTACCTTCTTGCAGCGATGAAAGTGAAGATGGATTGGATGACAATCCTTTGCTGCCTCAGTCTGGGGATCCCCTGATGCAAGTTAAGGAAGAGCCTCCAGACTCTCTGCTTGGGGAGTGTTCTGGAGCAGGGAATTCCAGGATGCTGAACACACATTCCCTGAATGGAGTACTGCAGCCAGGTAGGCATGCACTAGGTTGAATCTCTACTTGCTTTGTGATAAGCTGGGAAAAACATTACTTCTTAAGAACTTAATTTTTTTTCTCTAAACAGAACCAAAGTCTGAAAAAGGGAGCTTATATAACTTTTCCAAACTGAAGAAGAGCAGAAAGTGGCTGAAGGTAAGAATATTGGAGAGAAACGCAGCTATTGTGGAATCTCTGAGTAGAGTTCCAGTCAACACCCTGTGGACAGTGGTGAGTGATTCGGTCTTGTCATCCGACATACATCATGGTGAAGAAACATGAGCAAGTGGTCAACACCCTGTGGACAGTGGTGAGTGATTCTGTCTTGTCATCCGACATGCATCATGGTGAAGAAACATGAGCAAGCAGATGGCAACAACAAAATAAACTGAGCACTGGTCAGAACATTCTCACAAATTATCACAAATAGAGTTTACAAATGCAGTAAGTTTGTTCTCATCTCAATGGTCCATTTAATTCTACTTTACGTGTACTACTGAGGGCTCAGAAAGCTAGACTAATGTGTTTTTAAGAGCTGCCCTGAATCATGAGACGCAATTTTACTGATGCAAAATCTCACACTGAAAAAGAGGCTCCAAGTGGATTTTCTAGTCTCTTTCTGTCTTGGCTGCTTGTTTGTGGCACTATTTTTTGAGGGGTTAAATGGAGCTGTGTAAATGAGTGTCCCTTGCTAAGAAGAACAAAATGTTTTGTTTTATTTTCTTTTCTACATTAAGAAAAAACATTTATGAAAGCAAAAAACTACATTCTACAGAGGTTTCTCATCTCGGAAATGGAAAAGAAAGACGAGTATGTAATAGTGGCTAATCAATATTGCATTAGACTTTGGGTAGAACAAAACAGAATTCTAGTCTCTGTAGATCTGAGACTTTCGTTTTCATCACGTAGAAAAATGGACAGTAGGCATTTCAGTTTTGGTGAGCAGCAGCGTTTTAGTTAAATTTCACAATATGTATACATTTAGAAACTTGAAGTAGTTGTAGGACACTGTCCAGATTAAAATTATCTATTATGAAATATATTAAACGGCCATTTGGGACTTGGCTGAAAATTTGTTTCTAAAATGAACTCAGTACAAGGTCCAAATGAGGCTGGAAGGAGAGTGTGGAAGGGTTGCTTTATGCCATCTTTGCAGTTTCGTTGTACTGTAGCCTTCTCTAGTTAGCGAACACAAGCTGCCAAGAGGCATGTGTAAGTAGTAGAATAGCACGAGAAACTACAAATTGGGTAGGAAAGCACCTGCAACCATATGTCACAAAATACCCCTACTTGTATCTTGGCTTTTCTCATTGCTGCTTTTCTGAGACCACAGACAAAGTGGACTCTAAAATGACTTAACTATCACCAAACTGAGAGAAAACTTCTTCCACCCAAACCGGAAAACGTGTGTTGAATTCACTGCTAACAGAACTGTACCTCAGAAAACCGTTTGGTTTTGTTTTTTTTTTTTTTTTTTTTG
>NW_010402809.1:68720-72697 GCF_000710305.1 Buceros rhinoceros silvestris | reverse complement strand
GAAAACCTTTTTTTTTTTTTTTGTTTTTTTTTTTTTTTTTGAGGCATTTCAGATTGAAGACACTTTCTAAATGCTAAGTATTGTTTGGGCCAGACCCCCAGCCCTTTATTAGGTAAACGCTGAAGAGTGCTTTGCATAAATAAGCGATTCAGTGTCAGGTGTCGTGATTGTTAAATTAGTTTCCATTTATTCTTGTTAGAGTATCCTTCTGAGTGATGACTCCAGTGACACAGATTCACCGAGCGATGAGGATGGGGAGGAGGAGGAAGAATTTTCTCTTTCAAGGGAGGAACTTCACAATATGCTGCGATTACATAAATATAAGAAACTGCATCAAAGTAAATATAGTAAAGACAAAGAGGTAAAAATTCATAATTTTAAAATTTCCTTCATTTTTATTCTTTCCTTTAACTGCTTTATTTTAACTGCTTATACATATTTATCAAAAACTGTAATACTTTGTAGACTGAAAAATAGCCCGTTGTTTGGTAGACTAGAACAATCTAACATCAGTTCCAGACAAGGGTTATTTAATGAATTGCGTAGAGACTGAAAAGCCGTTGATGCCTTATGCTGAGAATCTGTCAGTAATTTCTGTAACTAGTACTGGCACACGAGTCATAGTCACACAATGCTCTGTCCCAGTCAACAGAGCAAATGTAGGGTGCTGGAATGCAAAAACGAAAATTTAGGTACTGTGGGTTAAATTCTAATACAGGTAGCAGCTGCTGTTCAAGACTAAAACTGTGTATTTAAACCTAAAGCAGTACACTTGTGTCTTGATTGAGGTGATGAGTAGTAAGGCTTAAAAGGAAGTTACTAATTTTCTTCCTTTCTGTTTTCTGTCATTCTTTGGGGTTTCACTTGTTTGGGTTTTTTTTTTCCCTTTCTTATCTTTCCTTTTTTATTTTGAATTCTCTTCTCGTATCCTTTTTTCCCTTCTTACAAGAAAATAGCCTGTCAGGTTTCTGTGTTGTTCTTAATATTAGGCCAAATTCTGTGACTGTTTTGATTTTAATAATATGTTTCTTCAAATTATAAAAGCTTTTGCAGAAGTTATTTTCATAGTTGTTTTGAATTGCAGCAGAAAAGTAGTTTCAGCTCAAGTCATCCTATTCCGCTGTCAGAGGATGTGTCTGAAATTAAAATTTGTCATCTTGAATATTTTCCCACCCAGGTCTTTACTTATGTCAACTTCTTTCCTTTGTTTACTTGTTAAGTTCTGAATTGAGATTGCATTAGCTTCTCAAAATATTGCATAACCACACAAATACTCGTACACCAAATTTTTACACATCTAACTTTTGTTAGATTTTACACAAATACTTATTTCCCGACTAATAGGGAGTAACATCCAGTGGAAATAACCAGGGTATTGTCATATCAGCAGTACACAGTTATCACATCTGTCAAAAAAAGTTTGTTTATGCTGATGTTCTCATCTTTGAAAAATATTTTTATTAACTTAATAGTATGCTTTGGTTTTGAATAGTTAATTTCTGACCTGTACTTTAGTTTGGCTAAACTGTAACCTGTGCATAGTTCTTTAATATTCTAGTTGAATAATGTATTGGAATATACTGACTTTTTTTTTTATAATTTGGGGACAAAAAAATGTTGAGGCAGCTATATTTTTACTTGACAATCTGAATGTTCAAGTTGTTTGTCCTTGTGGAATATGTAATTTGGGAATGCAAGCAAAGCAAATCGGAGGCCGGTGATTGGACCACTTCACGTAATGTGGAGCAGTATGTTCTGCAGGTCTAAGCTTCACTGCCTGCTCTCCCCATATTGCTTAACTGGGTGGATTTGGCTCTTCTTTGGAGGCCACCTCTGGGAGCAGTGGTTTCGCTTTGGACACTGTATGATCCTTGATAACCATGATGAATATGGAGAAGTGCGTGTTTTCTGATCTCTTATTTGTGATCAAGTTCTGAACTTGTTTATCTGCTATCTCTGTTATCTGCTGTATCTCCTTTCCACTGCTGTGCTCCTTTACATCCGCTTCAGTTGCAGCAATATCAGTACTACAGTGCAGGACTGCTGTCAACGCATGATCCTTACTACGAGCAGCAGCGCCACCTGCTAGGGCCCAAGAAAAGGAAGTTTAAAGAAGAAAAAAAAATAAAAGGTAAAGTCACTAACCTTGTGTTTTTAAATGCCTGCTGTGATTAAACTTCTTCCCTACATTATTTCCTCTGAATAACATAAATGCTCAAAACTTCTCAATTTTGCATCAAAATATCCAGTTCTGTTTAAAACAAAAATCTTCAGAAAATACTGTGCTTTATCTTCTGGCTTCTAGCAAGCTAGAGTGCAAAAAGAGTGCGAATTGAGAGTTCACGGCTTGAGATTTTCTTTGTGGGCCTCTGAATCTAGAATGAAAGACTTGTGCAGTAAATACCTTATAGCTTTGTTCATCGCTTCAGAATCCGTGAATACCTTTGTGTATTATGGCTCGTTTACTCAGAGTTTCTTGAAACTGTGATAGGTCCTTGAAAAATGTAAGAACTTAGCCAGTACCTGGCTAATATGTGATTCTAGTGAACGAGAAATGAGAGGGAGTGAGAGTGTTTTCTGGAAAGTAGAGGGAACGCGGAATTGTGTCCAGTGTAAGCTAAAATAGATTTACTTCTATAACCTCTCTGCTGGAGTTTCTCAGGTGCATATTTGTCAGGAAGCAGAGTTTCCTTTCTTGATTGAGCTGGCAGCAGCTGTAAGTATGTGAGAAAGCAGGAAAAGAAGGCTAGAACTGTCAGTGTAAGGTGAATTCTTCCTGGTGCAAATACTTTGAGTTGTGCTTTAAGGGGGCAATTTTGGGCTTCCTTCCTTGCTATCTTTCTGCAAGTTCCTTTAACTGTGGGGTTATTTTTTCTCCACTAGTCTTGCAGCATCCGTGATTTTTCATACTCATAAAGAGTATTTTTAATATCTGATACCACTATCAGTTTCCTCTGAAAGCTGGTGTCTGTAATACACGATAACATGCCAATCTCTTTCAACTGCTGAGAATTTTGCTTTGAGACTTACCTTACCAAATGCTAATGTTGTTACCTTTAAATTTCTTACCTTTACGTGTGTTCAAGCAGAATTTTACCACAAAGCAAGAAACATTGCATTAGGGCCCAGACATTTGAACTCCTAGGGCATATTTCCCTGGGTAGAAAAATTACATTCCACCACTGTATTTATTAATCATGGAAATTTATAACGGAAAATCTTTCCATTATAAAGTAATGAGGAAATATTTAATATGATAAATGAATGGTACCAGAATTGACAAACATGGGTAAGTTTGGCTTTTTTGTTGGTTCCACACATGAATTGACTAGAGTAATTTTATTCAGGAAGGATACCTGACTAAATGTATCCCACAAAGTAGAAAAAGAAACTGATTTTTATGATCATTCTTGCTATGCAGGCAAGTTGAAAAAAGTAAAGAAAAAGAGGAGACGGGATGAAGAACTCTCTTCAGAGGAGTCACCACGACGCCACCATAATCAGACCAAAGTTTTTGCCAAGTTTTCTCATGATACACCACCGCCTGGGTCCAAGAAAAAGCATTTGACTATCGAGCAACTTAATGCACGTCGTCGGAAAGTGTGGCTTAGCATTGTTAAAAAGGAATTGCCAAAGGTGAGCTTGGCTAATGGCACTAGATCAGTGATGACAGCAAGAAAGTGAAAGAGAAAATAAACCTAGTGGGGAGTTGACGCTTGGAAAAGCGGAGTGAAGACAGACCTGATTTTTCTTGTGAGCAGTAATGTCCAGACTGATAATTCTGTAATCTGAAAGCAAAGTGTATTTCAAATTTCTTGTCACAGATGATAGTTAAGTGCTTTCCACTGCTTTCATTTAGCTATCCAACCCTTTTCTGTGAACAGTACCGTAAACTCTACCAGGTACTGCTGCTGATCTACAGGATAGCAGTGTAGAGCAAACCATTATCTAGGTTTTACATAAAGTTCAGGGAAAGA
>NW_010402809.1:65972-68641 GCF_000710305.1 Buceros rhinoceros silvestris | reverse complement strand
AAAGAGTGCTTCAACCATTACAGCATTTTTTTGAAACTTATTTCAGAAGTGGTCTAGGGAAAAGTGTATCATTTATAGGACGAGCTTCAGGCACATTTGAAAGAGAAAGCTGGGTTCACTGTCGCTAGTTTTCTGAGATGTGATCAGAATGGACCTTAAAACCCACTTTTTGGAATTCACAGTTAACAGATTTTAAGTTTTATGAAGTCAAATATGAATGATGGCCTTCTCCTTTATGAACTTATAAGACAGGCAAAGGATATGTGCAGTGTGACAGACCTTATTTTTTCAAAGACTGATTTTGATCACGTGAAGAACATAAGATCCACCATTAATCCTTAACATCTTTGGAAAATGGAAATTTTTGTTGTTTGCTTCAGTGTTAAAAGTAGAACAGGAGAACCCTGCTTTGCAACAGTAGTAATTTAGTTCTGAAAAAGAAGGTATTTACATCCTTCAGGAGTGGAATACATTTACGTATGCTTTCAGTAATTTAAGATGAAAAATGTCTCAGCCAAAACAAAATATACCATACCTGTACCCGGTTATACAGTAGTGTGCATGGCTGAAGATGGCACATATTTGCTGAAGACGGGATACTGATCTCTTAAAATACTGTGAAGTAATTACCCTTCAATTAATTTTAAGATGGCATTCTTTTACAGGCATACAAACAAAAAGCCTCAGCCCGCAACCTTTTCCTTACCAACAGCAAAAAGGTAAGTGGTGTTTATCTTGATACCGTTACTCGTACTGGATGTAAGAAGCAAACTGTAACCTCTTCATGTTTCTTCTCTTTTTTACGGTACTGACTACTAGCAGGGCAGTGTAGCAGAAAGCGCTGTATAGAAGTAATTTTGTCATTTCGTATAAGGCTTTTTTTTTAGATGTATAATTTTATTTCATAAGCAACAGATGAAATGAACAACATGAGTTTTTTTCATGAGATCTTTTTGGCATCCATAAGATTTAGGTTGTCATTTAGTTTGCTATGTCAGAAGCATTACTGCTGAGTAAAGTTTTACAGTTTTTTCTCTGTCTTTCTTTAAAATATGTCTGGTTTACCACTGTTTGCAAAACCTTACTTCTCTGTAGCTTGCCCATCAGTGCATGAGGGAGGTACGTCGAGCTGCTATCCAGGCCCAGAAAAACTGCAAGGAAACTCTACCACGGGCACGTCGGCTTACCAAGGAGATGCTTCTTTATTGGAAGAAGTACGAAAAGGTGGAAAAAGAACATCGCAAACGAGCTGAGAAAGAGGCTCTGGAGCAACGCAAGCTGGATGAGGAGATGAGAGAGGTATAGCAAAAACAACAGATTGCTGATAATTATTCTGTTGAGGAGGCACAGAATTGACCAGATAATTTGAGTTTCTAAATACAGACCATGAAATTCAGTTATTTGTTCTCTTTCAGCGGTATTCCACGTGTTCTGTTATCTTAAAATTTTTTACATAATTCTTCTAAAGTTAGCTAGAGGTGATTTAAAAAGCCTTTGAACTGCATAAATTCCGACAAGTGAGTGAAACAGAGAAAGAATTATGGGGCAGGCTGATACGGGAGACGCTGTTGTGGGTGTCTACTACAGGCCACCTGATCAGGCAGAGGATGTTGAGGCCGCCTACAGGCAGCTGGAAGTAGCTTCACAATCACAGGCTCTGGAGCACTTCAACCACCCCCATATTTGCTGGAAAGGCTCCGCAGCCAGGCACACACAGTCCGGGAGGTTCCTGCAGAACATTGATGGTAACTTTTTGATACAGGTGGTGGAGGGGCCAATGAGGAGAGGTGAGCTGTTGGACCTTACACTAAAAAACAAAGCAGGTCTGGTTGGGGATGTGAAGGTTGCAGCCAGCCTTGGCTGCAGTGGCCATGAGATGGTGGAGTTCAGGATCCTGTGTGGAAGAAGCAGGGCAATAAGTAGGAGTAGAACCATGGACTTCAGGAGAGCTAACTTTAGCCTCTTCAAAGATGGTTGGAACCTTGGAGGCTTCCCATGGGTTAGGGCTCCAGAAGGTAGGGGCCCTAGAGAGTGGGTTAATATTCAAGCACCACTTCTCCAGACTCAAGGTTGGTGCATCCCTGTGAGTGAGAAATCAAGCAAAGGAGGCGGGACACCTGCATGGATGAGCAAGGAGCTTCTGGAAAAACTCAGCTGGAAGAAGGAGGTTTACAGAAGGGTGGAAAAGGGACTGGCCACTTGGGAGAAGTATAGGAACACTGTCAGAGTATGCAGGGAAGCACTGAGGAAGGCTAAGTCCAACTTGGAGTTAAATCTGGCAAGGGGTGACAAGGACAACAGGAAGGGATTCTTCAGGTACATCAGTATGCCGCCTGTGATGGCAGGACTGACTGGTTAGATGAGGGGAGAGCAGTGGATGTTGTCTACCTCAACTTCAGCAGGGCTTTTGACACTGTCTCCTATAAATTCCTTGTAAGGAAGCTCTGACAGCGTGGGTTAGATGAGTGGACAGTGGAGGTGGATTGAGAACTGGCTGAATGACAGACTCAGAGGGCTGTGATCGGAGTCTAGTTGGAAGCCTGTGTTCACCAGGGGTCAGGACTGGGTCCAGTCTTGTTCAGCATATTCATCAGCGACCTGGAAGAAGGGACAGAGTGTACCCTCAGGAATTGTGCTGATGGTACAGAACTGGCAGGAGCGGCTGGTAC
>NW_010402809.1:49893-65896 GCF_000710305.1 Buceros rhinoceros silvestris | reverse complement strand
AACAAGGGCAAGTGTAGAATCCTTCACCTGGGGAGGAATAACCCCATGCACCAGTACAGGTTAGGGGCTGACCTGCTCAAAATCAGCTCTCTGGAGAAGGACCTGGGAGTCCTGGTGAACAATGGGCTGACCATGAGCCAGCACTGTGCCCTTGTGGCCAAGAAGGCCAGTGATATCTTAGGGTGCACAAAGAAGAGTGTGACCAGGTTCTTCTGCTCTAATCTGCCCTAGTGAGGCCACATCTGGAATACTGTGTCCAGTTCTGAGATCTCCAGTTCAAGAGAGACAGGAACTACTGGAGAGAGTCCGTTGGAGGGATACAAAGATGATTCAGGGACTGGAACATCCCTCTTACAAGGAAAGGCTGAGAGACCTGGGTCTGTTGAGCCTGGAGAAGAGAAGACTGAGAGGGGGTTTTTTGAATGCTTATGAACGTCTAAAGGGCAGGTGTCAGATGGATGGGGCCAGACTCTTCTCAGTGGTGCAACAGGAGAAGGGGCAGTGGGCACAAACTGGAGCACAGGAAGTTTCATCTGAACATGAAGAGAAACTTCTTTTCTTTGAGGGTGGCAGAGCACTGGAACAGGCTGCCCAGAGAGGCTGTGGAGTCTCCTCCTCTGGAGATGCTCAAAACCCACCTGGACGTGATCCTGTGCAACCCACTCTAGCAGGGTGGTTGGACTGGACAATCACCAGAGGTGCCTTCCAGCCCCTACCATTCTGTCAAGGAACTAGAGCAGCGGTGTGTGCCTCATAGATGTGCATTAACTCAGTGTTGGTAAGGGCCAGCGTTTTGTGATCGTACATCATTTTGCATCCAGCAGGCAAGCTGCCTTTTCATTCACATTGAATTTCCCTGCTCCCCCGCCCCCCCCCTTTTTTTTTTTTTCTCTCAACTCATGCTTGTATTCCAGCAGGCAAGCTGCCTTTTCATTCACATTGAATTTCCCTGCTCCCCCGCCCCCCCCTTTTTTTTTTCCTGCTCTAAACTGATGCTGTAATTTATATTTGGGGCTCTGAATTTTTCTATGATTACTTTTTTTTTTGTTGGCCAAGTAAGAGCTTCATGGTCTCATTTAGAAAGTAATGGGGTTGATTTTAAGGAAAAGCTTCCTTGTCAAAGCTCTCTATGGTGGATTTATTGTTGTTACCTTACGTGTGTGGTAATGAGCTAAGGCTGAATCTTTGGAATACCTTAATTTAGTTTCACGTTTAAATTATGCTTTTATTTATTCTGTTCTTCTCATTCTTGCGAATTCATAAGCATTTTGTGAAGGTTTCAGATTACTTAGATTAATAGACAACTTCTAACTATTGCATTTTTTAACCAGAACCTAAGAATGAGCAGAGCTTCTGCAATGACTTGCTAAACCCGAGACAGTGATAGCTCAACTGTATTACCTAGTGATGTGTTTTATGTATTCTACCGTAATTCACTATAGAAAACCAGAATGTTGGAGTTAGTCACGAGAGCGTTTTTCTAACTGTTCAGTTCTTTCACTGTAGACCACTAAAATCTTGCATATTTTTGTCAATGTTTTAATTTTTCATTGTAAACAGAACTTGTAAACTTTTATTAGATTATGGTGTCCTTTGCCATGATTACCAAATTAAAAGAAGTTTTCATTTACCACATTTTTATTTTATAGATGTCGGTGGTCGCTGTTTTTACAGCGGTATTTTATAGACGTATAGTATATTTTATAGACGTTTACAGTATTTTATAGACAGTGGTCGCTGTTCTTATGAGAACTAGCATTCTGACATTGATATCACAGTTGTGTGTGAAAGATTATCTAGATGGATTAGTTGTTTGTACATTATTAAGCGCAAATTTTTTTCTTTAATTATATTTTAAACATTAAACTTCTGTCCTGTTTTTCCCTTTTCATCTGTTTTTTGTAAATCCTCTTTTCTTAGGCTAAGAGACAGCAGCGAAAGCTTAACTTCTTGATAACACAAACTGAATTATATGCCCATTTTATGAGTCGTAAACGAGATATTGGACATGATGGAATACAGGAAGAAATCCTGCGCAAACTGGAAGACAGCTCTACCCAAAGGCAGATTGATATTGGTGGAGGAGTAGTGGTCAACATCACCCAAGAAGACTATGGTAAGTGATTTGTCTGCAATCCTTCCCGTGCACTCTTTTGATGTTAACTGTACTCCGCATGTTATTGTGCAGACTTACAATTTCAAGCAGAAAATCCTGTGTAAGAAGCACTATTATAAATACGGGAATTTATCTGTGTGTTCATTTGACTGGTTACTGCTGCAGAGCTCTAACGTGGAGATGTTGTTTCCAGACAGTAACTATTACAAGGCCCAAGCTCTCAAGAATGCTGAGGATGCTTACCAGATTCATCAGGCCCGGGTATGTATTTTTTTGATCCGTGAAATAGAAGAGAAAGCAGAATAATTGGTAGAGGCCACAGAACCAGGATCTGTCGTAGCAGCCAAATCAAGTAGGTTTGTTTAATCCTGGGTGCCAGCTTTGAATTTAATTCCATTGCCACTTTCTGTGCTAAATGGATTGAAAACCAGACTGTGAAGATTTTGGACTATAGGAACAGGCTTGTTTTTCCCTTAGTTTCTGGCAGCTATCCTGTGTCTTAATGTGAAGTGTAGAGCCTTTTACAGTTTCTTGATAAATTAATATGTTTCATCGTCTTACGCATACTTTCCTCTTCCTGTGTAGACGAGATCATTTGATGAGGATGCTAAGGAGAGTCGAGCAGCTGCTTTACGGGCTGCTAACAAGTCTGGTACTGGCTTTGGAGAGAGCTACAGTTTAGCAAACCCATCTATCCGGGCAGGAGAAGATATTCCACAGCCTACTATTTTCAATGGAAAACTGAAAGGTTATCAACTGAAAGGCATGAATTGGCTGGCTAACCTATATGAGCAGGTATCTTAATACATCTTGCAGATTTTAAAGCTTCTGTATTATTGAAGTCATTAGAGTAAACTTGGTAAAAAACCATTGTTTTAAAAATAGACCACGTATACTAAATCTCTCATGTCTTCAGAAGAAAGGAAAATACTGTGTAAGCTACCTATCAGTATTCTTAATTATTTAGGAAATAGCGACTTTGGGGTATTAAGTTAAAGATTCTTTATGTGGATGTTTATACAAGTTTATCACTTAGATTATACACTGAGGCACATTTTGCTGCTCATTGCTGCATGCTGTTTCAGTCTTTGGTCAGCTGATAAATGCAGGCAGCCTTGTCCTTGTGTGCATACCCCATTGGCAATGTGATCACAGAGTACAGACAGGCTGAGGGAAAAAACGAGGCTGAGAAAGTGCAGTTGAGAGAAATTATCTCTTAGTAGAAGACCTAAGAGAAGATAAGGTGTTTCAGAGTCATTGCGCTGGGACTGCTCCCCCTAAAGTCAGTGGCAGCTGTTCTGCTAGCTCCGTATGGATTAAAAAGTAGTAAGGTGAAGGGTGTTGATTTGTGGATCTTTTGCAGGGCATCAATGGAATCCTGGCAGATGAAATGGGTCTGGGTAAAACAGTACAAAGTATTGCTCTCCTTGCACATCTGGCTGAGGTAAGTGAGTTACAGCTTGTTCCTGGTCGGAGTGCTTGATAGAAGATGCATACTTTTCATGTTTGAGGTGAATTCTAGCTTATAAAGCTTGAATGTCTTAAGGCATTTTTGCTGTGACATTTCCCTTTGTTTTAAGACAGTGCCTTTGGAAGGGGGTGTGTGTATGTGGATGTATATGTGAGTAAAAATGGATTTCTCACTCACTCAAGGAGTAGCATCTTTTCACTTGTACTTGATGTGAAAGCCTGATAAGAGAACAAGTTGTAGACTTCATGGTTCACTGACTGCTACAAATCAGAGAGAGACACAAGTCTCTCTTTTAAGAGAGTTAAGTCCAAATTTAGAGCTTCATGGCTATCAGTGTGGGTTTCCATATTTACGGGGTTTGGGGTTTTATTTCAGAAAGCGTAGTTATTCTTCTGTGCCAGGGCAGGCAAACAAAACAGAAAAAGCAACAGGAATGTGTTGGGTTTTTGTTTTGTTTTTTTAATGCAAGAATAGATGGCTTTCTTATTAAAAGAAAAGAAAAGTCTTGATTGGCATCCAGTCACTGGTCTTAAACAGGATGTTAACCAAGTGATACTGAGAGCAGAACTAGCTTCAGTAGTGACCAAATGACAGTTATGTGCATTTGTTTGTGTTCCTTTTGATAGCAGCACTATGAGCCACGCTGGCATTATGAACTGCAGCAGTGGAAGAGTGTGCAAAGCCAAAGGCCCTTGAGCTCCTCTGTGTGGAAGGGATAACAGATAGGCTTGTTCCCTGCTGCGCTGCCACTTGAGGTTTTTCGAGCCTGCACAGAGCTTTTACTTTTTCTGACTGTCCCTTCTGCCAGCCAGCTTGCAACTACCAATACGCTAATGGCCCATGTTCTAATGTGATGTGGCAACACTTGCCAGTGCCACCTGAAGTTCTTTTCTTCCCCCAAATGGCAGGGGCTGTTAGTAATGTAAAGGTAGCAACTTTCAGAAACAAAGGAGTGAGCCAGATTGAAATCGTGTGGTGGTGGTTCTGGTAGGCTGTTATGAAATGTCTTAGTTAAACATTAGATCTTCTCTGTTGATTCTGTGTCACCCTGCTGTGCTGAGAGGAAGTTTTATTTTCCATATAGTTCCCTCTCTTATGTAGCCACTGTCATTTAGTAGTTGTAAAGCTGTGTCAAACTGCCTGTGTCTCCCCCAGTTAACTTCTGGGTGTCTTTTTTTAATGTATCTATTCCAGAGAGAGAACATCTGGGGACCTTTTTTAATTATTTCACCTGCCTCTACTCTTAACAACTGGCACCAGGAGTTTGCCAGATTTGTACCTAAATTTAAGGTAATAAGCATGTGCAAGAAGGTTCTTTCCATTATCTCAAAAGCAAACTTTTTTTCTCTTGAGTTCTTTGCCACATCTGGATGCCTAAATTGTCTTGGAATTTGAAACTCTGTAATGGTCTTTCTCTATCATCCTGTTTTTTCTGGAGCATTCGATTTTCTAGTGTTCAAAAATGTTCTTACTGGAATCATGTTTTTTTTTTTTTTTGCAACCTCAGTGAGGAATTGAAGTGGGGCGGGAAGTGGGAGTTTGGTTCTAATGTGTGGGCTTGGCAGGAGGTACAAGAATAATATTTCAGTCTTACGTGCTGTCTTTAGGGTTAGAGCAGTGTTTTCAGTCGTTCATATAAATCTGAGTAAGATGAAGATTGTATGTGAACAAAACTGAACTGAACAGACTAGATGGAGGGAGAATGCAGTTGTTATTACAGAAAAATAGAAGAACCGTAGACATACAACTGGTAATCAAGAAAAAGGAGAGAAGTGAGGCCCAAATAGATAAGAACAAAAAATTACAGACAGCTTCAGGTATATTATGGATATGAAAACATAGTAAGCAAGGAACGATCAGTTACTGAAAACAAGCTGCTTACCTATTCACCAGTGAAACACTGGAGTGTTGCAAAGGAGGATTTGAAAAGAATGTGTGCTGCTGAAACAGTACTGAAATATTAGAAATAAAGATAGCCAAAAGTGTCAGAAGCTTGCAGTTGCATCTGTGAAGAAGAATATAGTTTTAATATTGGCTAACTTAGTAACCTCTGATATGAAGAGATCTTGATCAGTTATTTTTTTAAAACATCTGCTTTTGTTTTTTACAGAGAACATACAGGAACGGTAAAAGACACCTAGTTATAAGTAACTGGTATATCAGTAATATCCAGCATAGTTGTTTGAATGTCTTGCTACTTGAAAAGGTGGAGGAAAAGACTTGGAAGTACTACTATAAGTAATATTTGATTTGCTCTGGAGCAGGGCAGTATTAAAGGACTTACCTTTTAACAAATAGCTTGCTCTGCAGATACCTGATGAGACCGTGTGTTGGTTACGGTATCTGTGTGATGGGGAGTCACGCTAGAACATAGTTCAGTACTGGGTGATTCAAGTGGCTTGTGTTTGGGGGTAAATTTTGATTACTAAGATTTCAAAGAAACTGCTGAAATACGTTAGTGAGGTGTTACTTTAAAAAAAAAATTAATCCATTTATGTATTTGCGTAGCCTAAAACAATCAGGAGCCGTGTTTAAAAACCCTGGTGTAGGAAACATTAGAGCAGTTGGTCATTCTACCTGCTCAATCTCTCTCATTTCCTTTTATCAGTTTATTGTATAGAATAGGCAAGCAACTATTTATGCTTTTTCCTTCTCATGAATGAAATACAGAAAACGGTTCAAAAATGCAGACAGGATGCTTGTGTAAAGATAATTTTCCTTCTTTTGATTTAAAAAAAAATCTGGTTTTGTCGTTATATAGCTGTTCTGTGATTTATTGCATAATAGCGTTTACCTCATCCATGGAACAAAACATATTCTAAGAAAGTTTTCTGAGCTTATGATTGTTATGTGTTTACAACTTTGATCAGTCTCTTTTCCAGCCAGTTTTGTTCCCACTTCTAATCATACAGAAGCGTGTAGTGAATTAATTTCCGCAGGTCTATGGCAGAATACATAAACTAAAAGACAAATTACTTTTTGGTTAGTCTTGCAGTTTTTTACTTGCATCTTTATTTCAGAACAGTTGGAAAAAAATTCAGCTAAAGGCACTTTGAAATTCGGAGCTTTTCAGTTGAAGGTTGGAGATGTTTAAGACCTTTCCCAGCCTCAGAAACCAGCATTCCTCACTTAGTTGAGTACAGTTCTTTCATCAGACAGGAGATGGCAGTACAGTATTATTAACCAAGAGCTGGTTTCAGTGCTCTGCAAAGATCTGTTCTGAGTAATGGGACCCATGAAATTCTAAGCTATAAATTAATTAACAGTTTTCTCTGACAGTAGTGCTTACTTTTAAAAATTCTTGTATTAAATATGTCCAGACCAGATGTTTTAACCTTATCTCAGATTTTGGGGCATAGTTCTGAAATACAAAACCAATGGGACAACAGGGAAGGTTAATCAGGAGAATGAGACCACTAGTCCTGTAGGGTTAACTGTAGCAATTGAGGGCAGACCTCCTCCTGCCATAAAAAAAAAAAAAGGTATAATTTTTAGTTTTTAGAAAAACCTGAACAGCAAATGTAGCATGCTACTGGACACTTTGAGATTCTCAGCATAGCTTCATCTAGCCTTTCTAGGCGTAAGTTGCTTGATACCTTTGCATACCTAAGTGCTTTCTGATTTTTCTCTGTGTTAATTAAGAGAGATAATTTGATTTTCATTGTCTTTCTCGTTTGTAGAATACATAGAATAAAATTCTAGAACAGGTATGTCTTCAGCTGAAAATGATGTGTTTCTACTTTTGTACCTTTCCAGGTGCTACCTTACTGGGGAAATCCCCACGATAGAAAGGTGATCAGGAAGTTCTGGAGTCAGGTAATACCGGCATGCCTGTGTGCTTTAACCATCTTTGCTGCTTGTGCACAGTAAACCAGAAACTGTGGCTACACCCTGTGAAGTTAAACCACGTTTGATGACAAAGTTCTGTTTCTTCATCCATGTAGTAGCATTTTCATTAAGATAAATGAGGTAGAGGGCTTTGCTTGTGCTGGAGAGCAGTAAGTGTGGGGCTGTTCAGGGCAGTATGGAGTTCCGTTCAAGAAACTAGAGCTCTCTAAATAAAGCAGGAAGTTTCGCTGTCAAGGACTGTTTATTCTGGTTGACTAACTTAACTCAGGATGCCTAGGTCTAACATCTCTGCAGGCCTGTCAGATTGTTCCTGATGTAACAACAGCATTTTGTAGTGTTCAGTGTCTGTGTCTTGTCTGGCACATTAAGATGCATTTGAGATCGTTCGGGGACTAATGGACTGAAATCCAGATCCGCGAGTTGAATAACCATGCTGTAATTAATTAAAGTCAGCTGGGGAACAGTCCAGTACTAATGAGAACAGATCATGAAACAGAAGTCTGAAATTACAGTATGCGCAAGTGAACTCTTCGCAATGTATCTGCCTTATCTAGACATTTGTTTCTTATTTTGTGGTTACAGAAGACGTTGTATACTCAGGATGCTCCTTTCCATGTGGTGATTACCAGCTATCAGCTAGTAGTGCAGGATGTGAAGTATTTCCAGCGCGTCAAGTGGCAGTATATGGTGCTGGATGAAGCACAAGCACTCAAGAGTAGTTCCAGGTAATAAATTAACTGGAAACAAAATCTTCCCTTTCTGTCAACCTCTTGAAGGAATATCAAGATTACGCAGATAGATAGAAGTTAAAATGGACACATACAGGACCCTTTAAGTGTCTAACTTAAATATTTGTGTAACTCTGTGGCACTGGATTGATCCAGTAGGTTTTTGTTTTTACATTTTCCATCTCCAAATACGTAAAATGTAATTAAAAAGTAGTTGTGGAGCAGAAATTTGCATGAAGTTCGTGACAGTAAAAAAAAAAAAAGTGTGAAGTGCTGTTCACCTCTTTTTTGACTACTCAGACAATTCTGCCAGGTGAAGAGTGTAGTCTTTAGTGTGTATTGCTTTTATTGGTTCTATTAAATGCATTATTTTGATTCCTTCTTCAATGGCACTTGCAAACACGAATGACGGTCAGAAGCCTGTGAATGCTGTTGGCTGCAATAAAGCCCAATCTTTGTCATAAGACTCTGTACCAGAAAGTTTTCTGTTTGTTTTCAAGTGATGGGTTTGTCCATCTTTACTTCTGTAATTCCTTTCTTGTAAGCTTTGTCCAAGTTGCCACTCTTCACAGTAAGTTGAAGACTGCTTTAGGTGCAGACTCGCTCTGAGCAGTCTGTCTTTTCAGCATTCCTTGGAAACTGCCCCTCCAGAAGGATTGTCATGCATAGCTCAGCACTCCTGCTGCAGTAGTCTGTGCAGTTAGTGCTGTAATCTCTGAAAAAATACATGGTGTTCTGATTCATAATGACTGTTTCTTTTGAGAAGTTAATTATTACGATCATGAGATGTTATTAGTATCCAAACATTTGTATTAAAAATGAGTTAAAAGAAAGAGTGAGAATGAGTTAGAAAAAGAAAATAGATTATGTGTGTTTCTTTTTAACTTGTAAAAGGCTACTTCTTCCTGTAATTGTCTTTTGAAAGTCTGGAGAGTAGCTGTGATGGCTTTACCCAGTGACCTCCAAAAATCATTTAGGAAGGTCACTGGATGCAATTTGTCTTAAAATACCTTATGTTTCAAATCCTTCTACAAAAAATTAATGACTTTTTGTAATTTTATTCATCAGTGTTCGTTGGAAGATACTATTACAGTTCCAGTGTCGAAACAGATTGTTGTTGACTGGGACCCCAATCCAGAACACAATGGCTGAGGTATTTGGGAGCTCACAAGAGTGGATTTTCCTTTATTGCAAGAATGTATATTAAATACATGTGAACAGTTGAGAAACCTGTTGTATTTGTTGTGTGGTTGTGGGATCAGGCTTGTAGCAAATCATTGGCAAACAAACATGGGATCAGCTCTGGGAGGGGAAAATTTGGAAATGTGCCACACATTCAAATAAAAGTAAAACTGAAGGTGCTTGATGGTTAGTAATACCTTGATTGCGGGATGAGATCTAATTCTTGAGGCTTTTCCTTCTGTTGGTGGAAATCATTGTGCTGCGTTTCTCGCTGCTCTCTAGTGGCGTTTTGTTAAGTTGGTGTATCTGGCCTTTGTTTGCTGTCTATCTATCTATTGCTATCTGTCTCCTTCGGGGGAGCAGGAAGAGGATGCAGCTGGGTGGTTTTTAATTTTCCCGTGCCTCCTGATCTAGTAAAGTGATTTTGCTCATCAACAGCTTTTTAAGGATTTGGGATCCCCACTTCCCTGTCCACGGTGTCGTGCCTTTTGCTGATCCACCGTTTTCTCCTCTGCTTTTAGCTGTGGGCCTTGCTGCATTTTATCATGCCAACACTGTTCGATTCCCACGAAGAGTTCAATGAGTGGTTTTCCAAGGACATAGAGAGCCACGCAGAGAACAAATCTGCCATCGATGAGAGTGAGTGCAGTGTGTAACTACAGTGGGTTTTGTTTTAAAAATCTGTTGCCTTTTCCAATTACTACTGAATAAACTTTACCTCTCTTTTTTTGTCTGTGACAAATGTCATCTAAACCAGAGGATGCACATTGGGGTTTGAATATTATGGATTGTTGTCCATAGTTTGTAAAAATTTTTAGTTTTTACTGTAATGTAGCATGTGTAATGAGTAGGAAAACGTGTAGTGAAAATGTTGATTTGCTACTTGTCTCCAGTCCTCCTCCTTCCCACACACAGGAAAGCAGATTTTTAAAGTATTTGTGAGTTTCTACAGTGTACATAATCTTGGAGATCTCCTGAGTATGTTACAAGCTCTAGATGTAAAAATTATGATACCAAGCACTAAATACCTTCTGAATTCCAGAAGAAAAGCATAAAAATTCTTTCCAAAAATAAATCTTCACAGTAATATTTGGGTGATAATTATGTAGAAAAATGTATCTGGGTAAAATAGCTGACTTTAATTGGAGAAGAACACAGCACAGGTGGAACTTGTCACAAAAATAAAGGCTTTAAGAGTTCTCAAGTACCCAGAGTTTTGTTTTTACAGGTTGTTGTAAAGACTGCAGTTGTCTGTCAGTGCAGTATGCCCTGTTCTTGGGATGCTCTAATATTGGTGGGCAAGACTTTAACTGTAATGATCTCTTCTCGTGAATTAGCAATGTCTCATCTGAAACGTTCTTCACTGATAGTGTGTGACAAATTTATACCCGTATTGTTCATCCCAGAGTAATGTAGAACACACAAAATGCTGTAGAAGTTTATTCTTTGAAGCAGCTCTTTAGATTCGTAAGTAAACAGTGTTGCTCAGCACTCAGTTAAAAGAAAAATCAACAGAGAAATACCATCTCTGTGCTGTAAGAGCTCATATGGGGGGCATTGCTGAGCAGTAAGGGACTTAATTTGAATTAGAACACCACGTAGTTTTCTTTGTTGGTTTTCTTCTTTGGTGAAGTAATTGTTTCTTTTTCCCCATTCCCTGTATTTCAGACCAGCTGTCCCGCTTGCACATGATCCTGAAGCCTTTCATGTTGAGAAGAATCAAGAAGGATGTAGAAAATGAGCTGTCAGATAAGGTAAGAAAAAGTATTTATCTGGAATGAGTATTTCAACTTTAATGTTAGAGCTCTGTTCTCTAATGTGGTTTTTGCAAACTCATTTATTAATGTACAAACCTGAAATTTTATTGTAGACCTTTCACTGACCTACAGTTTTGGCTCTATATCTTAGCAATCTCATTAGATGTGAAGGTAACTGAAGAACCCCTAGGTAATAAATTTTTCTTCTAGGGAAAACGTTTTGTTAACGGATACAAATAAAAAAATCTTTAAGCCTGATTAAGTTGACAGAAATATCACTAATTGAAGTGAAGGGTATTGATACAGCAATGATTGGGTGATAAACATCTCCAGTTGCTTTGTGAAGGATTTGGCGCGGATTTAGGATTCGTTTTGCTTGCTTGTACAGAGCAAGAAATGCCTAGTGGCAACATCGTACTGTTCTCTCTTGTTAGTCTCTTAATTTCATGTGGATGTTAGCAATAGCAATACTGGATGATCTTGTGGTCCACATGTCCCCAGGTTTCGGGACTGTGGCTGAGAGACCATCTGCTTTGTTCTGATGTGCTTATTTTCAAAACTAGAACTTCCCATGGACACTGCTGGTAACGTGATGCTCTTGTGGTTACCATGGGCTCTTGACAGTAGATTAAGATGCCTCTGAACGGGTAGCATTTTAACAATAGGACAGTAGAGTTGAGGTCAGAATTTAAGCTGATCTGCTGCAGTTGTGATGTTCCCAGAGCTTCTTAAGAATCTTATCTGTTTGCTTAGTTGTGGAGACTTTTAAAGGTCTATCTCTTATATCGTTACCTGAGTTTTCCAAAACACATCTATCGATTAAGTCCTTCACAGGCGGGATCCAAAAATAACAGATAGAAGTGCAACTGCCTGTACGTGTATTTTTTGAGAAACTTATGTTTTCTTTAAGATGTGTTTCTCTTTGATTTGTGTGTACCGATGTGTCATCCTCCGTTTCAGAGACAGAAAAGGCTAAATCTTCATTATCATTTTGCAGATTGAAATTCTTATGTACTGCCAGCAGACAAGTCGACAGAAGCTGTTGTACCAAGCTTTGAAAAACAAAATCTCTATTGATGATCTCCTGCAGTCATCAATGGGTACTACTCAGCAAGCACAGACAACCACTAGTAGTCTGATGAATCTAGTCATGCAGTTCAGGAAGGTAAGGCTATTTTGAATAATAATTTTAAAGAAGTATAGTTATTAATTAGCACAGAACTAAAATATAGCTTCTATAAAACACCGTATAAAAAAAAATCTGGCAAACAAATTTGCAAGCAGTTCAGTTGTGTTTCTGATTCAGTGCAGCGTGATGTTGAGGTAGAAGGGCTTTAGCCAAATGGTGCATCCATCTGCTAACTGGTTTTGCTCCAAATTGTTAGCTGAAGGAAATCATTCACTTGGGAAGAAGGGGCAATAGCTGTTATGTGAATATCAAAAGATATGATGCAGTATTCAGATTTGAGTAGATACACTAAAATAGCTGTGTCATACTAATCAATATTAAAGTTTTAGTAATCAGTAGTCATTGTTGAGGTGGGATGTAAATGCTGCATCAGACCAAATTAATTTCTCCTAGTGTTTGACATGCTCTTTTTCTTGTAGGTGTGCAATCACCCAGAGCTATTTGAGCGACAAGAAACTTGGTCTCCATTTCACATCTCCCTAAAGCCATACCAGATTTCAAAGTTCATCTACCGTCATGGTCAGATCAGGGTCTTTAACCACTCACGGGACAGGCAAGCCTACTCTGCTTCCTTTCCAGCCTAGCATATTTAGTATTATGACTTAGACTTATTTTAGCTTTGTAAGTACTCAGCAAGTCCCTTACCTGAGGTACTTAAGTGACATGAACCAAACAATGCATTCCTAATTTTCTTTCATTCATTCAGCTGTTAAGCATCCGATATCTGATGCTCTTTCTTGATGGAATCCTGATCAAATATTCCTTTCATTGAGTAAGACAGTCAGGAAAAAGAATTTAGAGTTGTTGCTGATGATGTGTAATAGAATTAAGCTTTGAAAGATTTGTTACAGAATAACCCCCCAAAAGCCCTGGTTTCCCTTCAGTGAGTTTTCGTGTTTAACAAAGCTATCAGTCAGTATCTGTTGTGACATGGCATATCATGAGTATCTGCTAGCCTCAACAGCTTTTAATGCTTACCTTGAATGAATAGAAGCTGCCTGAGTGCTGTTTGCTGTTTTTTCTGACTGTGGCAATTCTTCATTAATTTGGTTTGTGTTCAGTTATGAGAAATGCTCAGGACAGAGATGAGAGCGCCATATTTGAAGATGAGACTAACTGTTCTACAGCATAAAATGCAAGTCCAGACCAATGGTGTGTCTCAGTGTCAAACTAACAATAGTGCATGACGTGTTTCTCTTACTGCCATGGAATTCCAGATATCCAGACTGTTGAAATACGATGAAGAACTGAATGGTTACTCTGCATTTTCTGCTGATTGTGTGATTGAACACTGTATGTGTTTAAAAACTTCTTAGTGATTTTGTTTGGGTTCGTTACTTTCATTTTCAGGTGGTTACGGGTTTTACTTTCGCCATTTGCACCAGACCACATCCAGCAGTCTCTCTTCCATAGAAAGGGTAGGTTTATGATTCTGGGTAGCAAGTTGGATTGCATATGTGCATCTGATACAGTAATATTCGGAGGGAAGGTCTGAGAGGTCAGATCACTTAGTCCTCTGAGATAATTTAATTAAAACTTGTAGAATTCTGTAAGCATTTGTACTTGTGCATGTATTTCATTTGCTCAACAAGGGGAAAGCATGGAAGGAACTGGAGGAATAATCTATGGACGACTTGTTATTTAGTCACTGCTTAATCCTGCTGCAGTCTCTTCTTCCATTCCTTCTGTCTTGTTTTAACTTACTTCAGGGGATTAATGCTGCCTTTTTAGTCTAATGTGCGTTTTTCACAGATCAAATTCAAAGAAATTTGGATTCATTTCAGTACGTTCTGTATTGTACATTAAACTGCCAGCTTCTCTTTCAAGTAGAAAGTGGTGCACGTGAGGTGCAAGTGACCCAGGAGCTAATCAATGAGCAAAAAACCCACATAAGCTGCTTATGTTGACAAATACGATTTATTGTTATAGGAGATTGACTTCTTTTCACTAAAGAGAGCTAACTAGATTCCTGGGTTGGGAAAATTTTAGGGAGAAAAAGGCAAGAGATATTCTAGCTGCGTTACTATGCTGAAATCTGTTAGCATGGACTTACTCAGCTGTGCAAAACCATTTTCAGTTAAAAAGAACCAGATGCAGCTACAGGATTCTGCGCTTGTGTGTAACTAACTTCCCTAAGTCTTGATGGTTATTCATGTCTCTGTTCTGGTATTCATAATCTTTTTTCTTGGGTATCCTTTTTTGTCATACCATTAAAGGAAATTAATTCTGGGAATGTAATTTTTGTGTAAAAGTTTAAAAATAATTAATGATAATTAGGATATGCACTGCACACGGGTGGGCCTGTTATGTCAGAGAATGTATATCTTGAACTGATGAAGTTTATTGTTTTCAGCTATGAGTGTCTGTGAAATTTGTTGGCCTAATTTTAGTATTTCTGTGACATAGGCATCAATGAAGAAAGTTGTTTTTCTTTCCTCCGGTTTATTGATGTCTCTCCAGCGGAAATGGCAAACTTCATGAATCAGGGACATTTAGCCAGGTGAGGACAACTCTTTTAGTAATTATACAAAAAGTACAGGTGTTGTTAGAGGTATCTCTCCATAAACCTTTTCTATGCCTCCTAATATTATAATTTGTCATTATCTAATATTACAGCAATTTCTAGAGTGTTCCTCCAGGTATAGGACACCATTATGCAAGGCAATTTCTATGCTTCTGTCACAAGAAAACCTCTTACAAAGATTTGACATCGTAAATACACAAGACTCAAAGGGCAGCAGGAGAGTTTGCTTAGGATCGCACTGTAGATTGCTGGCCTGATCAAGCGCAAAATCCGGACTTTTGAAGGCCACTTTATTGCCGTGCTTACCAGTTGCACTTCAGCGTGTGTTTTAACACATGTGGAATAAGCTTGTCATATGATAGCAGTTATTCCACTCCAGTCCGTGATGTCTACTTTCCAAATTCCTGTTCTTAATATGGAATGGAATTCCACGTAGGCTTAGCATAATGGATTTTTGGCATCATGAACTGTATTATCTTGGAAAGGGAGGTGATCTGTTTAAGTTACAGTGTACTCTGCAATATGCAGTACTATGACTGAAGTTAGTAGCTGTAAGAAATCTGAGATTAAAAGCAAGTCTTCATTAATAAATAAAGATGTTTTGATCAGAGCTTTTTAAGAGTAATATTCTTTTATTATTGTGGTTACTTGAACTACTGTTTCTTTTCTGTTTCAATAACAGTTGAAATTTCTCTTTATCTCAGTGATCTTTATGGTGAATTCTGCATTCATTATACAGGTTGTTATGAATAATTGGTATATGAAGCAATTTACAGAGAACTCAGTGCAGTTTTCAGTAGTACCTAACTCAGGTTTGACCCTTTTAAACAAAATGCTTCAAAGTATGTTCTGATATCATCACTTAAATTCAGTTAAGCCACCTTAGAAAAAGCTAGAGTCGTGGAAGATGTCTAACAAAAATAAGTCAGGACGCTGTAAGCCTGAAATTCTGAAACATTTGTGTCAGACAGAGTTATGTTGTAAATACACTCAAGCCTTACTTTTACGAAGCAGTGAATAAATGTAACTCTTGTGTTTCATTTCAGATGGTTAGCTCTTTTCCTGTCTCTGAAAGCATCCTACAGGCTCCATCACATGCGCTCCTGGGTGGAGACAGAAGGGGAGAAACAGCAGGAGTCACGTTTTCTAAGGAACAGGGATTTCCTGTTTGATGTAAATTTCCCGCT
>NW_010402809.1:37102-49816 GCF_000710305.1 Buceros rhinoceros silvestris | reverse complement strand
CTTTCCCTAACTTGCACAGCTGCACTTTGCTGCAGGTAAGCAGTATTTCTGTGATTTGGGGACAGTAGCAAATCCTCGTGGGGGAGAAATTATGAAAACCTTTCTATCCTTATAAAACAGAGAAATACAAACTTGGAAACAAGATGACTTTATTATCTGCTTTATTAGATATAGTTAATAAAGTTCAAAGTGCTGAAAGGAAAAATACTTCCTCCCATATGGTGATACATATCAAAACTTGCTATAAAAAAATAGATCAGTTTAATTAGAAACCTTAAAAATGTTACTGGAGCTACAGAACTAGACTCATTTGTCAGGGATGGATTCTTCATGTAAATTTTAAGAGTTCTGTAATATTTTTCTGCATATTAGATGCTTGTTTTCTGACTGAAACTAACTCCCTTCTCAAATGCAACACACTGTTGCAGCAACGGGGGAAGGCAGAGACTTCAGTCTAGCAGGGCTTCACAATTGGTGGACAAGCGTTGTCAATGATGTCTATTCTGAAATTTGCTCCTGCTGCTGTCTGGTAGACTCCACATGTGTTCGTCTTACTGTGTAAGGGAAAATAATTTTCTCTAATCTTTTGCCTGAGATGCGTGTGAAGGTTTTGCCTTTTATGATTAAGTTGCTGTTGATTTCCTGAGTTAGGTTATACCTCTGTTGATTCATTTCACTGTGATACAAGTTCACAAAAGTGCTAGCATAGAGTCGAAAGCATCTAGGGCAGTTAGCAGATATGCAGTAAAAAATATTTTCTGAAACAGTGAGATCATGCCACATTTCTCTAGGAAATATTGCTTGTCTTCACGAGTCTGGAAGGGGAACGGAGATAGCCAGAATTCTATTGAATAGCGTGTAGAGGAAATTGGAGACTCATAAGCAGTGGGAAACCAACTTTGGACTTGGTGTCATGTTTCACAGTTTTAACATCAAAAACACAGCAAAACCACAATTTTAAGAGCAAAGCTAATAAAATGAGTCGACCTAGTTATCAAGCGGAGAGCAAGCCAGCTGAGTGTGTACCAGTTAACTCTGGCTGTGCAGGTGTTTAAATATTCTGTGTTTCCCCGTCTAGCTTGGTAAAACCTAAGCTATATGGACTTGTTTTCAGTTAGCTTTTTTTGAGATTACATTCAGCTGTTTGTATTTTGACTGTGTGCAGCTTATCTCTGAAACTATACTGTAGCTCTGTCCTCTCATAGGTATGGTTAAGGAAAATTTGTGTGGTGTTGTAAATGTTGCCTAACAGCATCATCATCTACAACCTAACAGTAGAAGAAGGTGTCAGAACTTGTATGGGCTTACAGAAGGTAGCATTCATGTTTATGTCTGTAGAAAGACAACCTAGTTCTTTACATAGCCTTTGGGTTAGTGTGTATAAATATTAAAATGGAAGTTGTTACATTTTTCTTAAAGAACGGAAAGTGAGTTAGTATTGTAGATAGTAAGTAAAAGACTTTGGAATATGCACATGTAGGTTTTAAGATTAACAATGAAATGTAAAGCATTTGGATAGGCTACAGCCCTACCTGTACCACAGCCTGGCAAGACTTAAACATATAACTTCGTTTCTTCAAATAATTTCTGTTCTTTGAGGAAATCATTAGTTGTGTCTCAGGGGGTCCCAGTGCTGTGACCGTGTGGAACTAGTGACTGGTGTAACTAGTAGCTTTTACACAGAAAACCTCCAGCTGAGTACGTCAGTGTGTGCAAGAGTGCATTTGTGATAATCCAAGTAAATCTAAAGCAAGCTTAGCCCTACAGTTGTAACAGACCCTTTAGAACTTTTTTCTAACCTGCTTTTAGACAAATTACCACCTGAAGTCACTAAAAAATAAGCTCTGTTTGCAGGATTTTGTTTGCGCAGTTTACATATAGAACATCTTAAAAAAAAAAAAAAAGGCAGCATGCATGATCGTGAGTGAAAATAAACTCGCTTTTTTTTATCTTAGCCCAAATCTCAGAAACTTTCAATGTAAATTTCCCAAGTCTTCCTGTAGGGCTTCATAAGATATTAATATGTAGGGAGTGAGGAGGGGGAGAAACAGAGGAAAAAGGAAATGGTATAAATCTGGAAAGGCCTTAGTTAACTGCTCTGATCAGCATTTCCGATATGAGACAAACTATGAAAAAAAAGTCAGTAGACAAAGAAACACGTTTATTTTTAATGGGTCTTTCTGAACTAGAGTTAACATCTGTCTAAAAACAGTATGAATTTCTTCATGGAAACACAGAATTGCCTGATACTGTGAGGTCTCTTCATTCTCCTTACTCAGTACCTGCACATTAATTTAAATGAATATAAAATTTGATCTGTTGAGATGAACCCTTCTCTCCTTTGCTTTCTTAATTTTCTTTCTATAAAAAATTAAGAGTGTTAGTGAGCTTAAGATGCTGGTAGAAATCACCCATTTTATGTGCAGCTCTGTTTGCAATGTAGGAAAACTTCTTTCAACACATGCTATGGATTGCATGGTTGTGGTCAATGTGTACATTTTTATTTTTTAACAATCCTCCTCTGGTTCTTGGTTTTGTTGCGCTAAGGTATGTGATCCATCTCAGAGCTGCGGCTGTTCAGCACTGTAACCTTACCTGGTCTTTTCCATGTATGTGACCGATGGGAAGCTGGTTTCCACTGTCCCTGTTATATCTGGTGTCTGCTCTGTTCATGAATACTTAACAGATACGTCAGGGAGTTCAGAGATGTGTGTTTCTGTGGGACTTGCTCATTATTTGTATACAGGAAGCATGGTGCTGAAAACCATATTAATGCCTGTGTACAAGACCTACTTCTAATACTGTGTGTATCCAAAAATAATATTTTTCCTCTTATTTTGGGTACATTCTTGGAAGTTTTCCTTTCTGTTTCTTCATGAGTACTTCTAATTGGGCTAAAGCCATCTTTGAAGGCTCTCTGATACTGTCTTTCAAAAGAGAATTAAATAACAAACTTGCATAGGTTTGGAATTACATTTTGTTAGCTTCCTCTCTATCCATTTCTTGTATTCTCAATTTCCGGGAAATAAAGTTAGCAAATCTCTCTAGTGACCAGGGCCTCGATCAGTATGCCAGTGCTTGCTGTTGTAAGACCTACTGGAAAGCTCTTGTCGCTGCATGCAGTGCTGATTCTTCTCAGCTGTACCCCCAGGGCATGGGCCAGGTGTGGGGAAGAGAGATGCTTTGACCTAAAGCAGTTCTGAGTCTGTCTAGTACCCTGCTGTTGCTGAGAGGGAAATAATTCTTCCCCTCTTGACTCTTGCTGTCCTTTCTTCACTTTCTGCCACTGAATCCTGCCTCCACTGATGTGGGCTTGCACTGTCACATCCCTGTGTGAGCCAACTTTCTATTTTCATGGCTGTTGAATTTGAAGTGTATGAGATGTGTAACTCAATAGGCTTCTGAAGGACTATGATGGATGATAAAACTAGCTCCAGAAGTGGCACAAATATGTCGTAGAAAGGGGCTCTCTCTTTCCAGCAGTACTGCTGGTGCTTTGTTGCCACCGTTTCTGGTCCTCGGATGAATAAGCCAGCATTCATGCTGTCCACAGCCATGTTCTCCCAGCCTTGCCTTTCCCACTCTGCTGTTTCAGCACATGGCCTGTTTTACCAGCTGGTGGAACAGATCACAAAACTAACTTGGAGTGGAGGGGTGAGGGTTTGTTTTCGTCTCGATTAGCATCTTAATGAGTATAGATAACAAGGCTAACAAGAATGGGCTCTGCAGGGACAGGAGTGAACATGTGAAGCAGTTGTTGCTTAACCCAGAGCTGCTGATGAAGAATTACCAGCTGAGTAAGAGACTGTTTTGTGATCGCTTCACATTATCTAGTGTGGCCCAAGCTTTGACCTGTTCTTTTTAGCCCTGCTGAGTGTAAGTGAAAGGCTATTGTCAGCTCTTTCTGCTCTCACCTTTTATAGAGAGGAGCAGATGTTCAGTCAGAGAGTATAAAGTTTATTTTTGCCAGCTCCAGACCACAAGTCACGCTGAAAGCAGCTGAAAGACCCATTTACATGCTAGGATCGACTGATGTGTTTCTTAGGTGGTGGTAGCATGTATGTACAGTAAGACTTTCTCTCCTTTGTCAGTGGGTTCCAGATTACATGTGCATCTTGCACAGTGAAACTACAGCTGGAAATGGGGCCCAGAATGCATGATCCATAATAGACTACTACTGTGGGTGTTTTCTAGGATTTTTTTCATACATAGGAATGCTGATATCCAGTGTACAACATGACAAAAGGTGTCTGCTTTTAGCATGTACCTCAGAGTTTAGAACTTCAAACACTGGGATTTTAGAAAATTGAGGGGCTCTGTAAAGTAAAAGTAGCATGCAGTTAATTTTGGTGCATTAGAATCTGGGGCAGAACAATGCCAAAGCTTTAGATACTAAGTAAAATTGACATTTTACTTAAGTGAACTGTTAGAATTGTCAGGAGGGCACATCCTGTGATCCTGTGGCAGTGAGAGAATAATATTCTGCATACTGTAAGAAATAATTATTATAGCAATAACAATTGGTTACTACAAATGTAGGAGACTCAATAAAAACTAAGTAATGGCTAACAAAATGGCTTAGTCTATAAGCAGTTTATTTCATTGTTTGGTGCAGATTCTTACACTAAAAAGGAAATATAATAACCAATGCAAATAAAGAAAATTTAATTTTCTGTTATTTTTCTGTGTAGAGGTGAGCATCTTCAGAGAGCTCTCCTGTCTGTGCCCCTGCCTTAGAGTCAATGTATTTTTCTGTATGAAAAGGACATTGATACGCTTGTGGCAAATTCCAGGTTTTAAACATGAGTGTGTTCGTGTGTATGAGTAACTGTGCTAGCACCTTGAAAGTCTTAAGCATAAAATTCAGAGCCATTTTATACAGGAAAGGAAGAAAAGATTGTAAAAGATGAGATAGGACTGGTGTCCTTGGACTTTCATTTAAAGTCTTAACTTTTCTCTGCCAAATCTAGTTTTACCCATGATTCAGACTAGATAAAGGAGTAGCTAGAAAACAGCTCGATGGTCAGATCTACTAGAATATTACCATATTTCCTTCATTATAAAAACTAATGTCAGAAGGTTCAAAGAAGGAAAACGTCTTTCTTATTCCTACTGAGTGTAGAGTCAAGTATTGATGCAAGTTACTCTGATTTCAACCATTTCAGACTTTAAATCTTCTCATAATTACACCAAGATCCTGTATATTGTCGCTGCTGAAGATGTGTAGAGATTCCTTTTTCAATGAGAAATATTTGGTCAATGTCCCTTGTTTGTCATTCTCATGGGTGGTTATAAGATTTAAGATTTTTTTCTTTATAGACATAGTAACTTCTTAATTTTAATTTTATTTTCAGAACCTTGTGTTCAGTAGCCACTGTAAAGCAGTTACTGGCTATTCAGATCATGTCATACATCGAAGGAGATCAGCTACCTCATGTGTACAGTGCTGCCAGGTGACTGAGCTGCCATCCTTCCTGTGCGTAGCCAGTCCACGGGTAAGTCTGGGTTAAGCTGTAAATTATGTATTTTCCGTTGTGTTTCAAATATTCTTGCAATTGTGTCTTAGGAACAGGATGATCTATTAGATGCTTTTGGTTGGGTAAAACTCTTGTGAGGATATCCTTTTGCTACTGTATTGAATAGTGGGGTTTTTTCTTAGAGGAAGTGACTGTAATGTGTACTGAAGGGAAAAGGAAAGTTGTAAGATGCACCCAACAGGAGTTACTCTGGGACACTCTGATTTTGCTTTTTCTCCTCATACCAAAGCAGTAAAATGATAGAAGTGACTGTCAAGTAGCTTATTCCCCAGTAATCTAAATGGGGGGCGTGAGCATGGTACAAACGGAATGGGTTGATTGTTTGGTTAACTCTGAGAAAAGGAGATTGAGGAGAAATGCATTTTTTAAAAGATGGCTCATTTTCTCCCATTGCATCAGCTTATGCTCTAAAAAGGAAACACCAAATCTCAAAAACAATCTGGGAGCATCCGGTTCCTCCATGTTGAACCCAGGACATTAAGGATTACTCAAGCTGGCTTTTTCTAAATCTTTTGGATGTTCAGTGGTACTGCGTGGATTTGTCCCATCAACTATTAGGTGAATTTCTGAATTACTTTAGCTAAAGTTTCCTGGGCTGACTTAGGAGACCTTCGAGGAGTGGGTACCTCGGTCCCTCGACCCTTAACAGTCTACGGCTATTGTTTTCGTTCCATGTTGTGAGATCTTGACAAAGCTGGAGAAAATGTACTTGTATTAGCAGGCCATCTAGATGCCATGTTCTTCAGTTCCAGTTAATGTTACTGCTGTAGGCTGCATCAGATGGGGCTGCAGGTGCAACGAGACATTGGCCTCTGGAGGAGGGAGGATGGCAAGTAAGCCCCTATCACCTCTGTGCTGCTCCTCAAGCTGGACTCATCTGTGCCTGCAGCTCCAGGGGCCAGGAATCCAGCTGAGTTCTCAAAGTCACATATCACCTCCCAGTCACGACAAATGATCTAGTTCAAAACCAAGAAATTATTCTAAGAGTAAATTGCGAAAACCAGTTCTGCTTCAGATTCCTTTGATTTGTTGCCCTTTGTACTTAAATTTGCATTGCAGATGAATATGTCCAATAGTTCCTGTATATTAGAAAGGGAGGAGAGGGTCTTGGAAGGCTACATAGGAAGGGAAAGATGATGAGAGATCATATCTGGCGTATATTCTAGTGAAAGCAAGTTGCTTGTTTTGGCTTGGCTGGTGTATAAAAATGATTAAGTGGAGGCATGGCTTTTTGTTTCTAGGAATACAAAGACTTAATTTTACGCTTGTTAGAAATTCTTGGCAGGAGTGTAGAGGACATGAAACAGCAGAAAGAGCACATATGTTCTCAGAAATGATAGCCTTCTGTTGTTTGACTTGTGATGAATTTTGGGAAGTTAATGGAGCGAATGATAGAAATAGGAGCGTATGTTTATGTAGCAGCTGGAGGGGGAGTCGTGGGGGGTGGGGCTTTACTGTTGTAGTTTTCTTTCTGTGCAGACAATTTTCGTGAGTATAGACAAGCCTCAATTCCTCCCACCCCCCAGAAAACAAAACAAAACTCTTGGAGGATGGATTTTATATTCTTGCATTCATTAAGAAGGTGATTATTCAGTTTAGAGTAATATTGTTTATTTTAGTATAGCAGGTCAGTAGATCCCAGCGTGTCGGATGTCTTGTGGTCGGAAATGGGTTTGGACATCTCACAATGTCTGAAACATTACCTTTGCATGGAGATGAATGCAGGAAGCATTTTACAATTAAATAAACAAAGTTACTGCATTTCATGTGGCAATGCATTCATATATTCCTACTGCTATATTTTTATGTATTTCTGAACCATGACTCTTAGGTTCAGTCAGTTTTACAAGAATGTGTTGACATAGGAGGGTTTAGTACTAAGGGCTGAGTAAAACCACGAAACAAACTTGGAAAAAAAAAAAAAGAAACCTTAAAAACCATGCCAAAAAGGAGAGGGAAGGAGCATAAACAAGCTTGAATGAAAGTTTTGGGTTTCTTTTTTTTTAAATCTGTTTCAGAAATGTGTTGGTTTTTCTTGTAAGACTGTGTAACAGATGCAGAGTTCTACCCTAGGAATGCGTGTAGACATTTAAAGGAGTGCAGAGCTGACAATAAAGAGCCTTATCTGTCCTCAGATGTCAGTCAGTGTTACACAGGTGTGCTTCCTACTAGGGAGGATTTATTCTTGTTAATGTAGAAATTGCAGAGACATGCACAGTTTGCCTCAAGATTGTCTCCTACTAGCTCTTCCTGTAGGCGAGGTGTTCCCAAAATGTAGCATGTAGAGTTTTATGACGTGTCGTGATTTTTCTTTTAAGAATGCTGATGTACCAGTCTCAATATTACTGATTTCAATAGATAAGCCAAGTTTCTGTGTCAAAAATTAGTCTACTCTTTTTTAGTGTAGCAGCTGCTAAGTCTGTAAGCTGTGGTGTACATCAGTGTTCAGGCCACAAGACTTGAGCTGCAAGAGGCTTTGCCCTCTCCCACAAAAGACTGCAGATGGCAGTACAAGACAGGATCAACTCTTAACAGTATCTAGGAAGTAGTGGGGTTGTATGCGAAGTCTGACTAAACGCAGACTCCTTCAATTTGCAGTGTTTCGTGTGACTGTGCTTGGACCTGTAAGCCAGTCTGGTTTAAATACAGCTCTTGGCATCTTGCAAAACAAGACATGTCCTATAATTGTGCTTACAAATCTATTTAAACAGTTGATTTGCCCTTGCAAAAATAAGTCTCTGTGAGATTAATTTCTCCCTATGAGAAGAGCTGCTGTAAAACGAGAGTGGACCACAGGCTTCCACTGAGAACATCTCACCATTTACTTTGAGTTAGCTGGTAACGTTGAGTTAGTTCAGAGAGGAGCAGCCGTCACCTAAGACGGCAGGCAGTCTGTCTTGAGGTATGGGTTGTTTCCTTCATCTTACAACAGATCTACAGTAAAATAGTTAGAACTGTTCATATTTAAAGTATTTTATTGCTTATCATTTAGTTAAGCCCTTAAAATATTTTCATTTGCATGATATACCGTTATATATGTAACTCTCAATATGTAGCAGGTAATTATGTCACACCAGAGTAAGCTGGAACGAAAAATGCAGTCCTTCTCAAAGTACATAAAAGCTTTTTGAGTGCCAGGCAGAGATGTTTCTTTCGCTGCGTTTAATAGTTCAATTGTCCCATTATCAAACTAATTCCCACTCTTTCTAAATTCTCCTGAAACTCAGCCTAATTACTGTTCACCATGAAACCTACAGGCTTCTGTACTATTTCTTCTGATGCAGTGTCATCTTTTTTAAAATATGAAAACTTTCATGAGTTTTATTTACTTTGTGTTCCTTTTCATGTGTTAAGGTACTTTTCATAGTGCCCTAGGTAATGTGTTCATCTTGCACAGTGTTTGGATTTATTACAGTGTTTTTCAACTTACATAAATCTACATGGATGATCTTTTAAAAATGTTACTTCTGAAATAAAAGCAACAATGACTGCAAAAGTATTGGTACTTGCTTCCTGTATTGGTGAAGAAACTGACAAAGCATTGCACATTTGTAATTTTTCCCTCTTTGAAGCCCATGCCGTGGGTTTAATTGTCTAATAATTTTTAATTTAATTTTTAAGTGAGTTTACAGTATGTTCCTAAGTCTCTTGATAGTGATGAAAGTTTCTATTAGCTTTCTTTTGTAAATTAGGTTAGAAATGGCTTTTGTAAATGCTTACCCCAGAGCACTAGCCCAAAGCAAATATATTCAGAAAAGATAGGAGGAAGATGCTCATAGACTGCATTTGTATTGGAAAGTTTCTTGAGCTAGATACTGAATTGTTGTATATTTATATTTCAGTGAAAGTGGTGTAATAGTTGCATTTGATTTAGATCACACAGTTTAAGTCTTGGTGAAGTATCTTTAAGAAAAACCCACCAGAGTAGGCTGTCCTGTGCGTACCATGGCTTTTCAGTATCTTGAAGTTGTCCCTTACCCTGCAAAGGGAGGGAGAAGAGAAAGCTCTAGGTTGTGTGAAGGACAGCCTTTTCTGCTGCAGTGAACTCTTACTCGAGGACCTTGCAGCCGTTGGGCATACAGCTGTTTGACTAGTGTGCACCTTCCACACTCTGTCCAGATTTGGGTGGATCAGGCAGAGCAGGGGGAGTTAAAGTGATGGAGCCATTCCAAAATAGCTCACATGGCATGAAATCAGAAGTCCTGTGTTTGCAAACTGGTCTGTCCATCTGGGTTGTTATGTACTGAAGTAGGTAACTGGGCAAGGCATACGTAGAATGGTCAGAAGAAAAAGATCACCCTGTGCTCACTTGCACTGTTTCAAGCCCAGGAAATATGGTGTTCCCACACAGGCTGTTTTCCTGTTCATTTTTTTCCTTTCTAATTTATGTATCTTCCTAATTTTGAATTATCACATGGATTTCTGTTGAGGACAATATGTAAATCTTATCTCTGCTAGATAAATATTTGATTGCGAAGGGTAAAATTAACAAATAAGGAAAAAGAAATCAGAGATGCAGCAGGTATATTCTTGTACTCTGAGCTTTATCATCAGTTGTGTAGCCTTTGGCACAAGGCATTGTTTATCATAAGGTAAGTAGTCCATGCTTGGTCATTCACAGGACTTCTTTTTGGTGGGGGGAGATGTTGCATCTTTGCTTATTTTAAGCCAATCTAACATTGTTTTTCATTTGTACATGTCAGTAATGATTTGACTTTTAAAATTTGATCCTGTGGGAAGGTACCTGAATAGAAGATGTGGGGGTGAGGGGAAATCTGAACAAGAATATCGATTATTTTACTTGTAGGTAACAGCTGTGCCACTGGAATTCTACTGCAATGACCGAAGTGCAGAATACGATCGCAAGACACTAAAGGAAGGAGGAAGTCTTGAAGCAAAGCAGTGTGTCCTCCACGGAGCCCCAGAGCTAGCAGCTGACTGGCTGAAGCAATGCTCCCAGTTCTTCCCAGAGTGTCCAGGAGGGCTGTTGGGGATCAGGCCTCAGAATGGCTGGTCTTTTATCAGGATACCAGGTAAGTTTGGAGGCTGTCGTGGACAGAGATGAGATAAATAAGGACATCTTCTCTTTGGTGGTAGTATGCTTGGTTATGGGCTTTTTGAGAGAGTGGTGGGGTGGTTGTCTGTTTTTCCTCTTGAATGAAAGTTAATCCTGCTATCTTGAAATACACTGTGATTTCATCTCCTCTGTCTGGAGCAAAGCTGTCAATGGACACTGAACAAGCCTAGTACAAACTCTTCTAATGCTTACAAACGTCTCTTAGCATGTCAGTCCTCCAAATGACTGTAAAGAGGTGGATTTGCTTACTAAAGCACAGTGAGGTTGGAGATAGGAAGATTGCAGGAAAAGCCAGCCACACCTTGTCTCCTAGTGTATCGGAAGACCTTCATATTGATCTAAGATCTTTTGTTGGACTTCCCGGTGAAGGGCTGAACATTACTTGTAGCAGTCTCCCGTGAGAAGGATTTGTCTGGGGACCAAGTGCTGAGGAAATTGTTCTGGAAAACAGGGAATGAGGAATTCACTGAGTTTCAATTGGAATAAAGACGACTTACTCGTATTTCCTGGTAAAATGGAGGAAAAGATACCAGTGTACCAACGTAAACGTGCTTCTGTTTTTCCTGTAGAAGTAGATGAAAGTAATCCAGATTTGCTAGAATTTGGTTGCCAATGCTGCAGTGATTTTCATGGGCTGGATACACTGTAGCTGTCGGAAGATGGTCCTGAACAGCAAGCAGAGTTCTGCAGAAAGTACTAGAGATGTGAGAGATAGCCAAGAGGAAAAACAGCTTACACTGCCAGATGATAAGTTATTCCCAGACCCTTTTGGGTCATGGATATTTTGCAGGGGAAGTTAGTACAGTAAAAGGAAAACAGCCTTTTGCTTGCTGCAATCCGGTTTAAGATGGTACCTTCTAAGTTCTTGGAGTCATTTGAAGCACATGCACTTTTTTTTATACCTGTAATGCAGAACCCTTTTTTTATGTGCTTGCACTACATAAATGTTCAATGACAGCTGATGATTTTGTAGTTTCTGCAGAAATTCATTGAATTGTTCATCAGTTATTTGGAAACAGAAAATCAATCTCTGTAGCAGAAAGGAGGGAAATAGCGAAGGGATTAATTAAGGTAGAAGGCATGGATAGAGAAATAAAGTAGCTGATGTAGAATAGAGAAAGGACTGCATTTTCTTGAAAAGACTTCCATTTTAAGCTGATGAATTTGTCACCAGCCAAAATTTGTAGAGGAATAAAGATGAGGTCCAAGAAGCTTTCAGGAGTGAGCGAATAGGTGCAAGGTTAGGCAAATTGTTGTCAAAGCACAACAAAGAATTTGGCTGAGAAGGTGGTTGGGATGAATGTGTTATGTAAAGTTGTCTGAATTTAGGAAGTGTTGGGCTATAAGTGGATTTAAAAAAAAAAGTTTGTTTCATACAGCTCCATTTTTAATTAGGCAGAAACTAGCATTCAAACCTAAACTTACTGTAAGAGAGAGGCACATAGCGCGATAAGAGAGCTGTGTTTACACGCGCAGGAGCAGGCGCGTGCGTTACAGAAGGTGACTGATGTGCTGAAGGAGCCCTTCACAAAGCTGAAGTCTAGCAAGGGTCAAATGGAATGGTAGCTGTGAAGGTCTGTGGTAAATAGGTGACAAGAAAAGGGGATACCTCTCACTCCTAACCCTCATCTATCCTCTCCCAGGCTCAGTGTTCCCAGTATGCTGGCAGCAGGCTCAGGCTGCGATCACTGTGGGAATCTCTTGAGGCTTTTCCTGTTCTTTGAAAGAAAAATGGACCTGGATTAAATGGCAGGAAGTGTCTGAGTCCTTTTAGCATCGATAAAAAGCACTGGCCTCACTGGCTGTTTACTGTGAGAGCCAGCTAGCTCCTCACTGACCCCATTGTGCCGTGCAGACTGTTGGGAGGGGAACCAGGGGTGTCAATTGGAACCCAGACTTTATCTCTCTTTCCTCTGCTTTTTGCATGTCCAGAGGCACTTTTCTCATTCTCCAGAGAGCGGTGAGCCCGGCTACAGTCATTGGCCAGACCTCCTGACAAGGGTTATTTTGAGTCATAATCACTTCTAACCATTATTCCCAGGCTGTAGGATCCCACTGTAGATAAGTTATGTCCATATCCCCGTGTGGCTGGAGGCAGGG
>NW_010402809.1:35835-37024 GCF_000710305.1 Buceros rhinoceros silvestris | reverse complement strand
TATGTCCATATCCCCGGGTGGCTGGGGGCAGGGGCTTTTTTTTTTTTTTTTTAGATTAAGAGCTGTACAATATGATTTGACAGGAACTTTCTTTTTGATCTGGTTTTCTTTTCTTGTAGAAGAAAAGAAGTTCTTCTTGAAGAACCCAAAAATTGTGTTCTAGGGAGAGTTCTTTAACATGCAGTCCAGGACCTCTATCTCTTGACTGGCTTAAAATTTTAAAAGTTCCTTTAATCCTATTAGTAATAATTAAAAAAATCTAAAGATATTGTCGTTGGAAGTTTTCATTAATCATTAAAAAAGGAAAATTTAGAATTGCAAATTTTTAAGATCCCATTTAAGAAAAAAGTAAACTGCTTTTTTTCTTCCCCCGAGGTAAAAGGGAATGAGCATTAGAAGTGAGAGAAACTAGAGGTGGAAGACACCTTTTTTTCCTTCTTTCAAATAATTGTGGGCTTTTCTGAAGATGGCATAAATAAAGTAGTACGTTTTCTGCTACCACTTTCCAGAATTTGTCCTTTGAAGCACTAGGTGGCAGGCTTTAAGCATGCAAAAATATTTGATCGTGAAAAACACGGTGGTATCAAGATAACAGACTTATAGATGACAGGTTAAAGTCAAATGATAAGTCTTTTTTTGTTAGTTCTGTTTTGCTTTCCTAAAAAAAAAACCCAGCGCAGTTTGCTCTCGTGCTGAGATAGTGGACAAATTATGACCTCTTAATGAGTTGCTAACTTTTCAGACTGTAGGACCATCTGCAAATAAGTTCCTTTTACTTATAATGTGCATTTTATTGCTATTTAAAAATAGTAACTTACACAATGGAGACCAAAGCAGCCAGCAGCAAAGGACGCGCATCATTTCCAGTTACCAAAACTTAATTCTACCTATTCACGCCTGTGTGAGAAAAATAGTAGCATTTTACTTTTGGAAACTTGCTTGTGTGTTAGTCTGAGTCAGACGAGGTTGACTTGTGAACAGACCCTGTTTGTTCTCTTGGTTTCCTTCCAGTCAGGTGGCTTTTGGATAATAATCTTATTAGTTTGTCATGCATAGCTAGACTTCCCATGTTGCTTCACTCATAAGTCATTCTGAATGTAATTATTCTGAAGTAGCAAGCTGACCAATTAGAATGAAAGCAGAATATAATTTAAAGGAAAGAACAATATTTTGTGTAAAGGGTAAGCAT
>NW_010402809.1:332-35751 GCF_000710305.1 Buceros rhinoceros silvestris | reverse complement strand
TTCCTGCTGTGCAGAGTTTTTGTCTTACATAGATGATTTTGGAACCAATAACCGTAATTCATTTCTATTTTTACTTAATTGCCTAAGTTCAAAGTTCAGTTTTCCTTAGAAGAATGCATTAAACTATTAACTATTAAACTATTAACCAAATTCTGGTCTAGAGACGAGTGTGTCATGATACCTTATATTGTACTCAGAACAAATGCCAGCCTGAGCTGTGGTCTCAAGCCATCCTTACAGTATCTCCTTGGCTTGGCTCTGTAGTTGACGGATTCCCTAAGGTAGTTGCTAACACTTCAGGCAATGATGTGGCACTTGCTCCTGGCAAAGCAACAAGATAATCGTCAAAAGGGGAGAGCAAATGGGAGGAAAAGAGTGACTATCTAGATAGGTAGACAAGCAATGAAGAGCAGAGCTCTCTTGACTTGGATTCTTAGCTGGTGAATTGCAGGAGCATGGCTCTAAACCTGCCAAAGGAGAGAGCGTTCACAGCTCTGGCTCATAGTGCAGTTACAATAGCTCATTATTTTAAGCAGTATCGACAACTCAGAATTTATGAATTTCAGAAAGCAGGACTGTTGCTGCATCTTCTGATGTCCTAATGTAGATCCCACTAATTCCAGCATCAAGTCCATTGTTTATATTTAAGCTGAAGGATGTTTTTGAAAGAGATCTTGACTGACATACTGAAGCATTGAAGAATCCACCGTGTTTCTGAATAAAAATGTTGCTGAATAGTTTTTCCTCACTGTTGGAAGGAATAAAAGGGAAATGTGCCTTGTTTTAACAAGTCACTGGGTACTGTGCCTTTCTCTGCTAGTATAAAGTTCTCTTCTATTCTTAACCTTTGACCAAAACAAGAACCTTGAATAGTGCAAATCTGAAAATAGTGCTGTGTGGAAAAAATGAAGTTAATCAAATTTCTAAACTCCCTCACTTCAGGAAAAGTTTTTTAACACACTGACGTTTTGGAGATTTTTCCCAAACACTTTCTGGTTTTTACAACCTTTCTGAAAGGCATACGAAACCTAGGCATTTTATCTCAAAACAATTTTTTGAATTTAGTATAGAACAACAACTAAATTCCTGCTTTTCTCAGCAAATCCCCAGTTGTATGTACAAAAATCAAACTTATCCCGCTGTGCCACATCACTGTACTTGGGCACTCTTAAACTGTGTTGCCTTCTGTGCTTGTAAGATCTTTTTAGGAGTGCTGTTGTGTGATCTGTACTGCTCTGTTCCACTAGTGTGAACTTGGTTTTAGCTGTATTAAAATGCGTGATGCTCAGATGAATGAATTAATTTTTGTATACACCCTTTTTTTAAAAGAATTGGAATGTTGTGCAAGACAATTAACTGCCTTACGGAAAGCTGTGTTTCAGCCCATCCATTGATACATTTGGTTCAACAAGAAGCGTGCAGAAGTGTTAGCTACTGGGCATTAGAGAATGGTTCCTAGTAGACATGTTGAAAATATTTGGATTCTGTATTAGCCTGCACTATCTTCAGCTGTTGACTTTGTTTTGGCTGTAAACCTGAATTCAGACAACCCAAAGAATAAAGAACCATCAGTGACCTTTCTAACAGATCATTTTTTTGGGAGACAATTTCTCTTCATCCTCTTTCAACAGTTATGTATTGTTTACTGAAGATATGTACAGAATGTACAAACAGGAAGATCTCCTTCCTGAGAAATACTTCATGAACAGTGCTGAAATAGAGAGGGCATGAAGTGTGAAATCTGAAATGGCTTAAAAGATTGCCACGTGGAAATATTTCTTAAACGAACAAACCAACAAAAAAACAACCCAAAAAGTGGAGGGCAGGGAAGAAGAAAAGTTAAGGCAGTGCTGTGAAGGCGCTGTTGTTTTTACAGCGAGCTAGAGAACTGTTCTTCACTTTCCATTGGATGAGGGGTTTGATCTTGAAACTAGATCTGTGGAGGATGAGTCTAAAGCTCAGCAGCAGGTAGCAGCAAATATCCAAAGGACAGCATTTAAACACATGGACAGAAAATTCTTCAACTGTCAGTGCATGTTGTGATTGTTGATCTGGTCAGGATGAATCCGTAGATGAGGGAAATGGTTGTCCAAAAAATTGTGTCGTACTTGTGAGGAGATCAATCTGCAATGAGAATTTTCCAAGCGAGCAGATTCATATACTCCCATCGCAGCAAATGAAAGTTACAATTGTAAGAGTCTGCGAGAAGGGATGTTGCAGTTTCTTCCATCGCAGTTTGTTATTTCAGGAATTATAATGTAGTGAAGTGCTAGGAAAGTTCGAAGTTACTTGTTGCGTGTAGCTGTTTTGGCTGTATTAGTTACCACCTTTTCTTCCATTTCTTTTTAGACAAAGAGAGTCTGATCACGGACAGTGGAAAACTACATGCTCTTGATCTTCTGTTGACACGGCTGAAATCTCAAGGACACAGAGTACTCATCTACTCCCAGATGACACGGATGATTGACTTACTGGAGGTAGGAGAACTATAGCCTATAGAAGACAAATTCTGAAGAGGCAGATTTAGCAACAGTGTTTTGGAAAAAATACTATAATTTGGATATGGCAAACCTGATGTAAAATTGTCATACTGAAGGGTACCCAATAAATGCTTTAATATGAGAGTATAAGAGGTGCTGTACACCAGAGTTAGGCTTAAGGTCCAGCCTAGTGTCATGCTTCCACTAGCGTACAACAGCAGATGGTATGGGGAAGATGTACAAGACGTACAACAGTCATACTTGACAGTTAGTCTCTGTGTCCAGCACCTTGCGGCTCAAGGGCTTTCTGAGCCAGATGTACCTTCTGTATTTTCGCTGATCCTCAATGGGTTCTTTCATGGAACTGCGCAGTTGCCTCTTGCGTCCTTGTAAGTTTTTTGTCAGTTGCACCTCCTGTGGCAAGGAGTTGCATGGCATCATTATCCTCTTTTACTGGTTATGAACTGCTTGCTTCTCTTTCCATTTGATGCCCACGTGTCCTTTTATTGGAAGAAAGGGAGAGACAGTGATTAATTTTACATTATGTTGCTTGTAATTTCACAGACTTTTACTGTTTCCCTTTATCATCTTGTATCTGTGAGAAGTTTGGTAGGCATTAACAATAAGAGGTTCTCTGGCATATATAACAGGAAAGAAATCAGGACTTAAGTCATTACTCGTTATTTAAATACAGTCTGCCTCAGAAAAAAATAAAACCAAAAATCTGTATCTGATTAGCAACCATGCTACCAAAGAGCTAGTTTGAGGAGACATTAGTAGGAGAGCTATTCATTTGGTTTCTTACTGGTAATACTTAAGATTATTAGAAGAGATACGCTTATTGCTGTGCTTCAGCTGAAGGCAGCAAAGCTTGAGTTTTTGGCTGGATCTGAGAAAAGGAATATCTTGTGCCGTAATGTAGTGAAGGATTATCAGTGAAGGATTAGTAGTAATAATTTTTATGAATATCTGAGTAAGAAAATAGGAGGCTTGATGTACATTGGTTTCAAAGAAACAGTCCTGATAAAGTTTTCCGACTGTGAACATGTAGTAGGTGGGAAAATATTTGCATTTCGCAGCATAATTTCAGTGCTGCTAAAACATCGAGATCCCGTGATCCTTCAGCCGTTAGTCCTAGGAATTCATGGGCTCCCTCAGCAGTGAAGATAGAAGTGAGATACCTTCTCCGCAATAAAGTGAAGAGAAAAAGTGAGAAGCATGCATCAATAGCTGTCTAAATCATGAGCGAGTCCTATGTGAGCTGGAGCGCATAAGGTCAGCAGTTAATAGTTTGGTAACACATCATTTTGTTATTGACAGAATTTTGGTTTTGCTGCTGTGAGAAAAACCAGAACTTGCATGGTTGCAATTTCATGTGTTGGATCTTTGCCTAGAATTGCTTCCTATGCCTCTCCTCTTTTTTTTGGCAAACGTTGGACGTGATGCAGGTTTGTTGACACCCTGCATTACACCATGAAGCTCATAAAGCTTAGTGTTCGGTGCATCTGTCTTTTCTGTTAGCATTCTGTTTTAAAGACTTGGGAGCACACCAGTTTCCTATTCCACCTCCTAAGTGCTCAACTCGTTGGGTTTTATTACTTGGATAAGCCACCTACCAAGTCTTCTCATTTTCCTCCTCCCCATCCATGTAACAGAAGCTGGAGTTAAGCAAGTTAAAACTCAAGCCCTTAAGTACTCATTTTGTAAAGAAATTCTTTAAAAAGTTGTGTAGCAGTAGATACTTATTTTTATTGTGACCAGCAATACCAAAACACATCCTGTCTGCCTACTTGAATATGAAAGAACATAAGATGTCCTACTTCTTTTAACAGTATTTTGACCGTGTCATTGTGACTGCTACAATATCATGCTAACCTAATCTATGCAAGGCAGAGAGCACGTTGTTTACAAAGTTATAAAACCATGTTGGTTTGATTTAGTTTCAGCTGAAGAACTGATGCTTAATTCAGCTGTTACATAAAAAGGCAGATATAAATACAAAGAGGAAAATTATTTTCTTTCAACAGAAGGGGATAAAGTGTAAGTTTGCTATTTCATGCAGATGTGTATTTCTCCTTTTTAAGATTATGAGGTTTGTTTTTCTCAGTGCAATTGCTTTCTCCTATATGGAAGAGTAATTGTCCATTATTTCGGTGGGAATCACATTGCTTTCATGTGATGAGGGGGCAAGTTACATTCGGCATGAAGTGTCTTAGTTCTGCCAAAATTAGCTGTGTTTGGAACACAGTAGTACCCAGTGTGTTTTCCCTTCATGTTATTTCGTAGTCCATTTTATAGTTTAAGGGAAAACATTCTGTAGTCTTGGAGAAGGTATCAGTGTCAAAGCCAGGAAGAGCACAGACTTGAACAGTACTGCCTTCTACTGTACTCAGGTCCTTGTGTGTTGTTCACTTCCTCGGTAGGTACTCTGTTGCAAGGGCCACTTCATTTTTCCTAGATTGATACTTTTTGTGGCTTGGTGACACCTTATACTAAAACAAGATTGGCAGGTGCATTTTTCAAGCAGGTTTAGTGTCTCTGTGAGATTAAAGCCTCCCCATGAGACCTCCGCCATCCCACCTCATCGCTCCCTGCGGGAACTGTGAAAATGAGCAGTTATCGAGTGCTTTCTGCAATTACAGCAGAACTGCTTAAATAGTTTCTTTACCATCAGAGTGCTCTTTTTTCTCTTTTTTTGTCTAAAAGTGTGCCATTTTTGTAACTGATCAAAGCACTAAACTGCTGACAAGTGTAGTTTAAGTTGCAGTGGGGTTTTTGGGTTTTGGTTTTGGGTTTTTTTTTCCCTAAATTGAAAGAGTTTGCTGCTAGTATTTGGAAAAATACTGGATTAAAACACTTCACCAAAAAGGGTGTTTCGTATGAGCACTGTTACACTACTGTGAAGTATCCCTCTGGATCTAAGGCAGGTGGATGAAGGCAGATCAGAACCTGTTAAGCAGAATCTTTCATAGACAGTTAGTTAAAGGCTAATGTACTAAGCGAGTTTGTGGGCTGATGGAGAACAACCCATGAATGCCAGTATTAGAGGTGTGGAATAACTTTTTAAAAATTTGTGCCTTAGTGGAAGTGTGTAAGGTCTGGGATAAGGATAAATGGAATGAAAGAAGTTGGTTTTAATTTGTGCTGAAGTTTGTTTGGAAGACACTGATGAAGAGATGGTTAATAATGAGATGAGGGAAGACTAAATCAAGGTGTTGAAAGGTTGAGTTATCCTAAAAGCAGATAAAAGACAGTAAGAAGAAGTGGAAGGAAAAGACCTTTGTGATTCTAGAAAAAGGATTGATCGAATCTGAAGGAAAAGTCATGTAGTACCTAACTGACAACTGTATCTCACTGGTTTCAGTTGGTGCCAGAAACCTGTCATAGAGGTGGAATAAATCAGTAGTACATTAGGGCTTGAGTGTCTGTGTGGTGAAGTAGCTGTCCTCTGCTTTAAACTACTGTTGTACTCAAGAAATCATACTAGCCACGAGCTCTCTGTTTTGTATAGATAGGCCAAGTGTGACTTCACCCATTTCCACATTGTTAATTTTATTTACCTATTTTTCTCTTTCATCTGCCCTACCTTGGAGCTTTTTGTTAGTACAGCAGTCTTTTTCCCAGGTTCCTTATAGTATGGTAACTCTTTCACCTTTTCTGTAGTAGTGAAGCAGAACAAAAAGAAACAGGAGCCCTGAAGGATGGGTGAGAACTGAGCATGGTACTGTCAGAAGGTTCTTAAACTACTGTTGTACTCAAGAAATCATACTAGCCATGAGCTCTCTGTTTTGTATAGATAGGCCAAGTGTGACTTCACCCATTTCCACATTGTTAATTTTATTTACCTATTTTTCTCTTTCATCTGCCCTACCTTGGAGCTTTTTGTTAGTACAGCAGTCTTTTTCCCAGGTTCCTTATAGTATGGTAACTCTTTCACCTTTTCTGTAGTAGTGAAGCAGAACAAAAAGAAACAGGAGCCCTGAAGGATGGGTGAGAAGAACTGAGCACGGTACTGTCAGAAGGTTTGTTAGAGTGTAAGCACTGCCAGGTCTTCTCACAGCACATCAGTTCTGTATCTGCTGAACACTGCAGCTCAGAACAAGATGAATCCAATAGTTCTTGCTGCTGAAGTGCCATCTGTTTCCTTTCTGTCTTCATTTGCAGTCACAGCTTCTCCAAAAGACACATGCACCAGTCGTGTTAAATCTAATGCATGTAACTAGTAGGAGTTACAAGGATCACATTGTTAAAATATCGGAGGGTATTTTACCAAAGGAACTCTGTGGATATCTGAATAGCCTGAAGGGCTTTCTGGGAAATTCAGGTTTTACTGATAGTTACACATGTATTAACAAAATGCTGAGTACCTTACAGCACGAAAAATGTCTCCCTGGAAAAAGCCTTTGCCTACAGCATTCCTGGCTGATGCCATTTTATTTGTGTCCCAGGCAATGATTTTGTCTGCTGCTTGACATGAGGTGTGGGCTGACACGCGACTGTGATGTTCAAGGTGTTCTTGTACGCAGTGAAATTCATAGGCTCTTGAACAGCGAGATAAAGCCTGGGCAGACGTTAGTGTGCAGAAGCAGTTTTTTAAAACCACTAGTCAAATGATCTGAAATCGTCAGGGAGCAGATAGTCCGTTTGTTAGGAAAGATTTGCTTAGACAGTGAAATCCTAGGATTTTGTAAAAATTTAGACTTTGGAAAACTTCCTGTTTCAGTGATTTCATTTACCTGTTTATTTATAGAAAATGGCATATACCATAATTGACATCATCGTTTATCTCTTATGTCAGCTTCTGCATTTTATATATGATTGAGTAGCTTTAAGTTCTGAATTTCTGTTATCGTAAAGTATTGCTTGCGTAAGATTGCTTATAGCATATTTGTTGTTGACATTTAGGAATTATTTTTAAGTAGCAATTCTGCTTTTGTTGTGTGTTTTTTTTTTTTTTTTTTTTTTTTTTTTTTTTTTTTTTTTTTTTTTTTTTTTTTTTTTTTTTTTTTTTTTTTTTTTTTTTTTTTTTTTTTTTTTTTCCTTCTGGAATAATCATGAATGAACAGTTTTGAGAACAACTCTTTTGCTGGTGTGTGTTCTTTGCAGGAATACATGGTTTATAGGAAACATACCTACATGAGATTGGATGGTTCTTCAAAGATTTCTGAACGAAGGGACATGGTAGCAGATTTTCAGAACAGGTAATATATTTTACAAGGTGTGTCTTTGTTAAATTGTGTGTACATAGAGAGTTGGTGTAAGATGTAATAGAAATTAATTAAATTGACAGTTAAATTATCTTCTCTGATATCGAACGGACCTTGTTTATCTGAAACCGTTTCTAGGTGGTTTGCTGACCAGGAGTCACTGGTGTTGCTACTGAACCCAGCTGTATTTAGGAATTTGTCATCTGTGAAACCGTATTGAAAGCAATTTTAGAGTACCTGCTTATTTGGCTTCTTGCCATTCCAAATACACTATTGCTTATAAAGGGACTCAGTAGAAAGGTGGCAAATGTCTGTTGGTGGTTATATGCTCTGAGAATTGACACTGCAAAGATGAGATTGAAAATGTTGCATATGCTAGGGCTTTGAAAGTGACCTAGTTTTCTACAAAACAAACCATATAGACATGTTTTTAAAACCTTAAACTAATATACAAGTGATAAAATGAGGATTTTATTAGACAGTAAGATATGTTAATCCTTTTTGTGTAGTAAACCAACATGGATTCTTGCCATTTTTACAAGCACACGGGAAAGAAGAATATGTAATCGTCATGTATGTTAGTATGTTTTAGTATAACTTTGTCTTCACTAGGATGCGTTATTTATAATGATTGAATGTATTGTTCTTAAGTTTCCTTTTAAGCATGAGATACGGTTTGATTGATAGGATGTCACTTTGATATGGTTGGCCGCAGTAAGTTTACCCTTCCTGAATGTTGATGTAAGCTTGTAAGAAAGTCACTTTCCTTTTACAGAGGAGTTAGGTTCAGAGGCTGTTTTTATTGCAGGGTCAAAGTAGCATTCTAAACTATAGTCCTTGTGTTAGCAGTCCCAAGGTACAGCTGAAGGTAGGAGGGGAAGCCATATACAGCCTTTTCAAGCCTCTGGTTCATGAGGCTTAAAGACCTGAAGGAGTGTGTTGCAATGATGAGTCTTACGGTAAACTCCTCAGAGCAATAAAAAGAACATGTGCCAGACCCCTGAAGTGAGAGAACCACGCAGTACCTTTCTCCCTGTTTCCAGGTGTCAGAAACTAGTTCCATGCAGATTATGATTTTCTTCTGGGATCCTGACTCTTCTGCCTTATAAGGTCCTTTAACCAAAAGAAGTAAAGAAATTTGTTTTCATGAATGACAGAATTTGGCTTTATTAATTAATAAAACAACTGAAGAAAAATAATCATTTTGGCAGGAAATCCCTTTCAGATACAGGTCAGCCAGTCTAAACAAGAATTCCTATTAAAATGTTAGTTGAGTTCCTCTTACACATGATTTACTTATGAGAAATATTTCCAGGGAAAAAAGTCTGACTGAGACTAAACTACCCTGCAGGATGTCCTAGCAGGGTACTGAAAATATATAGCAATGTAATGATAATTTGTTCCTGTAGTCTGCGGCACTGTCCATTTTCTTCCCATACGGCATTTCCAGAAGCATTTCACAGCTGGATATTCAGGTGACTGTCTGGGTGCACGTTCCACTATTGTTAAAAGAGCGAAAAAATTTCCTGACCAAGGATCACCTGCTTGACAAACAGGCACCTGCTTTGGCTTCGTGCTGCAAGCAAAGTCTAGAGATGGACAGCTCAGCTTCAGTTCTTCCCAGCTGCCCATCGCTCAGGATGGATTTTTGTACTCTTAGATTTTAAACTGCCAGAAACATTTCGAATTTCACACTTTTCCTGTGTGTTAATTCATAGTTTTCATAATGATTTCTGTTGTCTAGTTGTAATTTCTTTTGGGGGAGCAGGAGGAAATCTTACCTTGGACCAGAATGGGTTCTTTGAGAATCTGGTTTTTATGATACAGCCATGCCGGTTACTTGTGAATGTCTTGAAGTTTGAGCTCTGAGAACACAGCTCTGCTTGGCCCTCAGCAATGCGGATTCCAAAAGCCTTAGTTTTTTACTTTTGTTGAGTTGTACTAGCATATACATAATAGCCTGAAATACACCAACGCTTCCTCCAGGAAGAGCAAGAATGATCCTTTAGATTTGATGAGTGGACTTCCAAGGACAGACTGCCTCAACATAGTTAGTCAAGAAGGACATGTCCCATGCTGCTTATTCATCAAGAGTTCCTGGTGCTTTACTAACTTTGCATGCATTAGGGTACAGACAGCGTGATACCAAAAGCACCTGGCATTGCAGAGTGTCTCCTCGTAAGCAGAGGGCCTTGCTCTGTCACTATAAAAGTACAGTATGTCAACCTCTTTGGAGTCCTTACTGGTACTGTCTGCATTGTTTGCGTCAACCTGTTCACAGCTCCATATCGTGTTAAAACACTTAAATCCTGCTGACTCCCCCAGTGGCACTAGTGAGGTTCACAACCGTAGCAGAAGTCCTGATTTTGCTGTTACCCCTTGAGTTTTCGTCAGTACTGCATCTTCCTACACGTAGACCTGTCTCCTTTGTCATCTTTGTGCGCGGTATTAGAACTGCCACTGAATCTCAACAACTGTTGTCCGTTTTATCTGACTCCTCAGTTTGTAGCCAGCACTTAATGCACTGTTTGTTACAGGCACTTGTCTAGTGTGCCTCACTTTCCTGAGTTATGTGAAAGATTATTAGACTTAGAAGATTATTCCAAGTGAGGTTTTGGGATGCCTTATCTCTGTCTTAGCAGACAGCATCCTAAATCCGGTGCCAGCAAATCTAACCCTTTGGATGAGCATGGCTGTATTAGGGTTTGAGGATCTCCCAAGGAGGTGTTCAGAGATGGCTTTCCTGAAGTGTGGTGTGGAATGATGATCCTTATCCTACTGGGGCCTTCTGTCTGGAAGGCCACATCCACCCAAGTCAGCTGGTTGGTCATCAGCTTTCATGCGGTCTGAGGAGTCCCAAGAAATGTAAAAGTAGTACAGGTAGTGCAAACTGAAAACGCCTCAAGGTTACAAGGACAGCGTGTGTGCGGTAGTAATGGTGTTCATTTACTGACAGTGTGTTTCAAAGAACTTGAGTCATTCATTTTGCTCTATCTTATTGCGGTATCTGATGATTAGTACTGTCTACATAGTCATCTTTGATGACATTTTACAGTCAATCACAACTGAATTGTTCTACGAGTATCTTGAGATGAATCACTTTATCCTCGTTTTACAGATACAAAAAGTGGAAAAAAAGATACTAGAATCAGCAACATAATTAGGACTAGAGTTACGAAGTCCTTAGACTGAAGGACTTCCGTTTGCCACTGAACCCTTGTCCTTTTCTAATGTATCTCTGTATTTTCCAGCTAGCCTTTATGTTAAGATGGATTACTGCCACACCCCACCCTACCTACCCAGGGATTTGTTTGTTCTATTCAAAGCACTAAACTTAGAACAAAACTTGCATCTACACAGTTGCAGTTTCAATATTTATTTTTCTTTATCAACTGAGCATTAAGGCAAGGGTTTTTTTAACGTCGATTGGTTCTGTGAACCAATAAATTGTTCTTGTCTCAGGCCCTGGTTTGTTTTGATAGAGATTAATAAGCAAACTGAATGTTTGCGTGTTCTGACAGTTCTAATCTGTAGACTAACTTCTCTCACTCATTCATCTGTTTTTTTTTCTTGACCATGAACAGCACAAAATGTTCTGTAGTGTTCAAGTAATAGAAATAGCCCTGATCGCTTTATATCAGTCAAAGCAATTACCTCTCTGGTTATTTCTTTTTCGTTGTGCACAAAATAAGGGTTTTTTTTAAATCTCTTTCGTCTACAGGAATGATATTTTTGTGTTTCTGTTAAGCACAAGAGCTGGAGGCTTGGGCATTAACCTTACAGCTGCAGATACGGTAGGTGAAGTTTGGTGAAGTAATACAGAATAAAAAATCGGCTTACTGATGTTTTGTTTTCAGCATAAATATTTCTTTGTTTTTCCTGCCTCATATGGATCCAACCACTGTTTTTCCCAAGTTGCTCATCTCCTGCCTCCCAGTCTCACAATTTATGTAGGGATATTGGTCTTTCTGTACGAAAGCTGGCACTCTTTTAGCCATGCTGACCAATATATTTTTAGTACTGCTCTTCACATCATGAAGTTGCATAACTGTGTTTACTTTGGTTATATTTACAATATGGTATTAACTCGATCATAAAATTGTAGAGTATCGGACACTGGGTTACACCGTTTTTGGTTGCAGTTGGAAATCTCTTCCTTCTCCCCACGTACTTTAGTACCAGAGTCTAGAAAGAGTTGGATGACTGAAGGTGTCTCCAGATGCAGATGACACTTTCATACAGCAAATGCTCTTTCACGTGTGGCTGTTAGATCTTAAGATTCAGCTGCAAAGGAATCAGTAGAACAGGTATCCGTTACCCTTCTTTTGTGTGCACAGAAGAATGACGTAATGCCTCTAAAAGTACAAAACCATTTGTAGTTGAATCTCAGCTAGTCAGGAAGGATAAATTGCTTCCCCCCTGCTCACTGAAGGTGTAAAGGCATACTGATTGAGGTTAATTACAAGGATTTGCACTCTGGCGCTGCTGCCACTAGTCACTAGGAAAGGAATACTGACCTACAAGAACCATTTTTCTCTTCAATAACAGTTATCGTGCTTCTAACCCAGTATCTTGTGTGCATGCAGATTTTGACCCTAAGAAAGACTGTAATCCTTAGCCACACAAAACCAAAGATCTCCGAATCAAAAATAGCACTTCTTTTTTAAAAAAATACATCGACATATCTCGCTGTCCACTTAGAAATCAGGAGAAAATCTGTAGGATTTTCAGGATTGAGAAGTTCTCTCAACTGAAGTCACTTCAACAAAGGAAATCGATGGAGGCAAAGGCATGTTCCTGCAGGCTCCTTGCATGGGCATTTTTAGTTCTGTTTTTCTAACTTACGGAATACTTTGCTGTCAAATGTTTTCCACTGGCTTTATATGCTCACTGTGCGTAAAGTACTGTTGGAATGATAGGGCGATATTTGGCATTTTGGTTTTCTGCAGTAAAAGCGTGAGAAGTGTTAAGAGTAGACCTGACTTTCTCCAGGTTTGGAAAAAAAAATATTGGAGTATTACTTTTCAAATGAAATTCTAATTTAATGGGCTCTTTCTTTTTAAGGCAAGTAACATTAAAATGGGTTCATGATGTGGTTAGCCTGTAATGAATTATGCGACAGCGATTTCATGTGGTGACAAACTTAGGATTTGTGCCTCCAAAGCAGGTTCACTGAAGAAGATACTAAGACATTCTGTGGAAGTTGAAGCATTCATGGTGCCAGTTAGTTTGAATTCATCAGAAATGCAATGGAAAAGACTTCATAGGACTGGGCAGAGCTGCAGCCTGCCACGGGGCGGTAATTCTGTGGGGTCTATAGTAAAACTTCTGTCAGTATATTGGATTTTTGCAGGTGCTCCAATTGTATGGGTTTATTTAATCCTTTCTGTTCTGGGTTCTTTTGCAGGTAATATTCTATGACAGTGATTGGAACCCGACAGTAGACCAGCAAGCCATGGACCGAGCACACAGGCTGGGTCAAACAAAACAAGTCACCGTGTACCGGTTGATATGTAAAGGCACCATTGAGGAGCGCATCTTACAAAGAGCTAAGGAAAAGAGTGAGGTAGGAATAAAGAAAACATTTGGAACAAGAAATTGTCAGAAAAATCATATCAAAATGCTTGAAGAAACGGAAGAGGTATCTGCAGGGAGACAGACGAAAAGCCGAAAGGGCCTGTCTTTGTTAAAGTGAGCAGATCTGTATTGCTAACGCAGCAGCAATACAGCTGCATTAGATGAACTGGGGAGAAGCAATTTTACACTGTGACTTCATGAAAACTTTTTCTTATGGTGCAGTGGAACTACGCAGGCTTTTTAAAGACTAGAGCTTCTTGTCTTTGCTGTGTCAGGGCTACTGATTGCTCTCATGTTATACTGTTATACCGCAGCTGCATTTTTTTAAAAAGAAATTTGGAAGGTAGTCAGGTGAACGTTATTTGAAATGTGAGAATTGCCAGAAGAGCTCAGTGTCCTGCAGCATCAAGCAGTAAGTGCATTAGAAACTCTAAACCTTGTGACACTTAATCGGCAAGAAAAAAATTAAGCTGATTCTCTTTCTTTGGTAGCAGTAGGTGTACTATATGTAACATTCAAATTTTTTTTTGTACTCAGGGTTTCTTTTTAGTATTTGTCTTAATTAGATGTTATTCATGGTGTTGCAGCAACTGAAGCATCTCCAGCTGAATGCATTCATGTTTCCCTTGTTGAAACTTCCCCCTTTTTCTGTAGGATACAATACTAGAGTTACTGATAACACCACCAAAATAAAGGGTAGTCTTTTTGCTGATCCCAAACATCAAAATTGGCTTATGCTAAAACTTGTTCCCTTTTGCTACGTTACAACTCTTCTTTTGTGAGGGTTTTTTTAATCTAGCTGCAGTAATAGAGGTTGAGTGAATTGCTCAGACTTGAGACACTGACTCAATATGGAGATTTCGTTCTCACTCAAGAAGTCTAAAAATGTTTTACCCTTCAAAGGATATGATCTGCAAAAATCCTCTATACCAATTACTTGAAAAATTGGACTGCAAATTTATACAAGTACTGCTGTATTTTTTCTTTTTATTCAGCAGTATACTAATACTATTATCATTTGTTGTTTGTTACATGGTGCTTTAGAAGAATTGCATTTCTAGCTCAGTTGCTTCTCATATTTTATACTTTTCATAGATCTTCCCTGTAACTGGCTACTAACTTTGGTATGAGAGAAGTTGAGTCAATTCTGACTTACACAGATGCACTGGCATCTTTTTTGGCTGGCTTTCAGTGAAGGTTAGTGAGAAAGGTTCATGAGTGCTTTGAGTAATTTTTTTCTTTCTTTCTTTTAGTGTTTTTTCGACTCTTCTCTTTTTTTCTGTTTTGCAGACCTTTGGACATTTCCCACAGAGGCAGGAACCCCTGGATAATGAAGCTAGCCTGAGTATTTACTTTTTTTTTTTTTTTTTTTTCCTTTCTAGATCCAACGAATGGTGATATCAGGTGGCAATTTCAAACCTGACACCCTGAAGCCAAAAGAGGTGGTCAGCCTTCTGCTGGATGATGAGGAACTAGAAAAGAAATGTATGTGAAATTTGTATTGCAGCATTTTCCCCATCTTCCACTTCATTAGCTTATGAAATCTGTGTTTTTATCTCTGCGAACACATGTATTGCTGATAACAACTTCTGTTTCCTGGCTCTTTTTGTATTGCCAACTCTTGTTAGTACAAGCTGGTTTCATATCACTGCTGAGCTGAAAGATGAAATTGGGCAAGATGAGGTGATAAAGTTTTTATTGGCCCTCATTCAGGATCATTGTTCAGAATGACAAAGCTTCGACAAGAATTATGTAGGTCACGACAAGAAAAGTGTTGATAAAAATGCTGTATTTCATCATACTTTTGAAGCCTTACATCTATACGCTTTCATGTCGCTTGAAAGAGGAATTTCACTGTGAGACTTCTTAGTAATTTGGATACACGTAGTTGTAATATAGTAGTGTTTTCAAAGTGCTTTAGTTTTAATACAGCTGACTTTTCTTAACAGTTCTGTTAGAATCTCTTGTAAGATTCACAAAAGGACATGAAATATCTTTCCAGTGGTGACAACTTTGTATTTCTTTTCTGACAGTGCGTCAGCGTCAAGAAGAGAAGCGACAGCAAGAAGAGACAAATCGTGTGAAGGAACGTAAACGTAAAAGGGAGAAGTATGCTGAAAAGGTACTTCCGTGCAAAGAGGCTGCCTGTGTCAGTGACAGAGCTGGAAGAACTTTGGGCTCACCCCCTGTTGTGTGGTGTGGTGTGGAAACATGTTATGCACAGGCAGTTTAATGAGTAAAGCCTTCTTCCTTTCACCACTGACCATCAATCTGTGGTGTTCCCTTACGCAGAAGAGGGCTATTACAAAAATACATAATGCATAGTTATGTATCTTTTAATACCGTTAGCAACTTGAAAAATAAGAAAGTACTGCATACCCATCAACACTGCAGATCACCAGTAGTCCACAGACAATAATTTGAGGACTCATCCTTGAAAAAACCAGAATGACTGTTCTATGGCATGTAAAATGGTGACTTAATCAAGATTTTGTTCTGCAAGGATAAAAAGGAAATGTAAATGAAGTATCAAACCTATAAAAACCCATATAGCTATGTAGCTTCTGTGGAACAAGGGAAGATCAGTTTGTTTTAAAAAGATGATTAAAAGTAGTTTATGAAAATTCTGAATTTTTGAGACAGGGAGGCTTTGCATTAATTAATTGGAATTTTGTGTAATGGTAGAGAATTTTAAGACCATTCCAGAAGGTAATGGAATGCAAAGTAATTCTGTAAGATTAATTCGCTATCATACCAGCTATTTTAGGAAGGAAAAAAACCCCAAACCCTACTTAAATCTAAAGAAGGAGCCTTTAAGGGATGTGTTACTGTGCTCTTTAGAAACTTGTTTTAGGAAATTCTGGGCATGGCGTTCCCTGAGTTGTTATACTGCACTAGATGTTGAGATTTTGGGTTGCTTATTCCCTTTCTTCAGTTTTGTCACCTTTTTCATTGCTGGTATTTAATCTATTTCAGAAGAAGAAGGAAGATGAATTGGATGGGAAGAGAAAGAAAGAGGGCATGAACCTTGTGATCCCATTTGTTCCCTCAGCTGATAACTCCAACCTGTCTGCTGATGGGGATGACTCCTTCATTAGTGTAGACTCTGCCATGCCGAGCCCTTTCAGTGAGGTAAGGCTCACTGCTGCTTCAAACTATGTACGGTTTCAGTTGTCGTCTTATATCTCATAGGATTCTTGCTTTCAGTTAGCTCCTGTAGAACTGTAAGTATGTGGGGGATTGAGATGTCTTAAAAGTGAACCATAGGAATAAGAATAGTTTATTGAAAACATAACAGCTGCTAATAAGCTGCCTTACAGCTCCTCGCGTTATTTGGCATTCCATTGTTCCATCTTCATGTGCTCTCTGCCTTCCTTTCTTAAAGCAACTTCTTGCCCTGACTCTCTTCCCTTTCAGCCCTTGAAATTTTTCAGTTTCTGCCTGAAGTCCCACTTTCTTTGCTCCTACTTTCTTCTGCCTTTTTCCTATCTTTGTCATGCTCTCATTTATGATGGTGTGCCTTCTTCCATAACAGTACCTTCCCTAGCGAGAACAGTCTCTTTCTGTTCCTGAACCAAGCAGAATCCCTCAAAGAGCTCCTTGATGTTCAATTTCTTTGTAATCACTCCTTGTTAGTCTCATCTACATCATTTTCTCTGCTTCCTTCCTTGCTTTCGATTCTGAATTAGTGTGTGGGGGGGTTTTCCCCTCTGGAATTTAAATTGTAATTTCTCAGTGGCAAATATCTTATTTTCCTTAATCTTTTTGTAAAGAATGGCAAACTGGTTTTAGCAGCAAATATATTTTGTCCTACACCATCCTGTGTTGTGTTGTTGCCTTATTGACCAAGATTTCTATTAGCAGTAGTAGTATGTTAAGAAGCCTGTTGTTTCCTCTCTTACAGTTGAAGATGCACAGTTGACCAGCAGTTTTCTTAAATCTCTTTAGTCTTTTGCTTCTTAACATCTGTTTTCCTTAATTGAAGTTAAGTAAGCTCCCGGAGGTCTTCACTGCTGCTCAGCATGTAAATAGAGGGCATGGTGTGATTAGGCAGATCACGTATCATGCTGCTAGTCTCTCACAGAGAAAATGAGAGGGGGCAGAACAAGTGCCAGTTAATTACTTGCGATTGTATGTCTTTTAAAGATCTTACTATGTTTGTACCCTTCCCTTTCCTAACCTGAGAAGCCAACGGCTTTGTTCTCTGTCGTGTTTAGATATCCATTAACAGTGAATTACACATGGGTTCTATCCCTCCTGATGAGAGCAGTAGTGATATGCTTGTGATTGTGGATGATCCGGCTTCTTCAGCACCTCAGTCCAGGGCAACAAACTCTCCTGCTTCCATCACTGGCTCAGTGTCAGATACCGTGAATGGTGAGTACTTTTGCCTTGACTTACTGCTGACTTCTGTTAAAGATTGGCTTTGTATGACTTGGTGATTCGTTTTCTGTATTTTAACCAGAGCATGTGCATGGTTGGCAAGATTTTAGGGGAAAATTGCCTTTTCTTTGAGGAACTACTTGTGATTTGATAGGAAATCTCTTTATAGTCTGTCATTCACCACACTTTCCTCTTTATGTGTTAGATACTCTTAGAAGCTTTGTCTTTTGTTCCAGTGTTACAGAGGGGTCGCCTTCCATTAGGAGCATATTACCAAATTACAGACAACCAGAGCATGAATCTTCAAGCATTTCCTGGAATTCACTGTTGGGCTAATAATCAGTTTTCTATTGCCAGTGGGTGATTGGAGCAGCTGTAATTTTAAATAATGGCAGAGGTTTTTAACTGCTGTAGTTTTCTACACTGAAATAAATAGAGCCATAGTTCTTGTGAGTTTCTGGAAGAAACTTTTTATCTATTCTGAAGTAAGAAAATGCTTCATCCTGCAGGAGAACCTATTTGTGGGTTGGATTCATAATAATAATAATAATAATGCTAAGTAGTTGGAGTTAGTAAGATGCGGTTAATGAAGAGTGAAATTCTGTATACGTAATTTGTTTTCATGGGATCATTGCTTGTTAACAGTGTCCATAATAATGTAAATGAAAAGCAGCAGTTAATAGGTGGTGGTGGTGGTAACGAATGGTAGGCAATTATGGTGCTGTATTCGAGAGTCACCTGAAATACTATAGCAGTTATTGTCTTAACATTCTTCTCTTCTTAAGGAATTTCAATGCAAGATACACCTGTCACTGGGAGAGGCCAGTCAGGTCGGAGCCGGGGTCGTCCTAAAGGTTCAGGCAGTGGATCAAAAGGCAGCGCTGGGAAAGGCAGAAGCCGGAAATCAATAGCGGGAAGCGCAGCTGCGATGGCGGGTGCCAAAGCAGGGGCGGCCGCAGCCTCTGCAGCAGCATACGCGGCGTACGGGTACAATGTCTCTAAAGGTATGTGGGGAAGGGGAGACAGCAGGCTACCCAGAGCATGACCAAGCACATGAATTTGAGTGTTTGTTGTTTACAGCCTGTCAAAAAATAGATGAAAAGTGTTGCGTTGTTGGTATTGCTTGTCCATTATATCCTGCGATCCATGGGACACGGCAGTGGTGTGAGCGGGTGGATAGCCAGTGTCACTGCACGTGTCCTTGAGAGGCCAGTCCTGCAGAAGTGTTGTCTGCCGTTTGAATTATCTCATACCAAATATTGTCCCTCTCTTTATTTTGGTGTCCAGACAAATCAGGTAGTGTTGTTTATTCCATGCGCATGGCTGTGGCTTTCCTGCGTTGCTGTCATGTTGAAGTTACAGAATCAGGTTCCAAAATGTGCTAAACTGATGGTGATGGAGCTTCAGCTCTACACCAGCTGAAGGTGGCCCAGGGTGTAACTGCAAGATATTTTGTATATTGACATTCCAGCTCTCATAAATCATGAATACAGGGTGGTCTTAGGACTGGTTGTTAGTATATTGTTTGTTGTTGAAGAGCCACAAGTGGAATAATATGCTCACGTGGAATTTCACTCCCTTTTCTGTTGTAGGCATGTCTGCAGGTAGCCCTCTACAAACAGCAATTATTCGGCCTTCTGGACTTGCAGATTTCGGACCTTCAAGCGCCTCTTCTCCCTTGAGCTCCCCTTTGAGCAAAGGAAACAGTATTTGTGGGACCCCCAAAAGCTTAAACCTGACCAGCAGTCTCATATCAGAAACTTCAATTCGGAAACAAAGCAAAGGTGCCCACACCTCAGGTGGACGGTAGTAATTTTGAACGCGCAAAGCTTGCCTGAACTGCGTTGGCTTTCAGAGCAGACCACCCTGCCAGCTGAAGGCATGCAGATTGATGCCTTGTTGCTGTCCAGCACGTGTGAAAAGAAAATCAAAGCACAATGGGAGTGGGTGGTTTATGTGAGCACTTTGATTATGTGTATTCCAAAAACCTATCTTTGCTGCGAGAAGGAGGGAAGGGAGTCTGAGGTAACTGGGAGTATGTCAGCTTGTGTTTTATTGACACATCTGACAAAAATTCCCAAAAAAGCCTCCAGCTACTCGTTGCAATATCCTGCAGCTGTACGTGCTTGAAGTCACACCAATATACTTTCTCTCCTGTAGCTTGAGGTAGAACCCAGTGTTGGTTTTATCCTGTGAGATCAGTATCCGAAGCCCAGGAGTATCCTGTAGAGTCGCAAGACATTTCTGTACTGGCAGCTGGTCAGTGTGCCTGCAGGGGTAGTCGGGGCTAAGCTGAAGATGGTGTGTGATCAAAAGAAAATTTGGATTCTTCTAGCGTAGGCCTCTGGATTCTTTAAAGGTTTGAAATGCAAAGGAAGGTGTCTCAGGTGGTTTCCGGGGAACGGACTCTTTTCAGCACCATTTGCCAGGAAGAGATTCAGAGCCGCAGAATACAGAAAGCACTGGCAGGCCTCGTGTGAGAGCAGCAGCACCGCTTCTGCTTCCCGCGGTGGAGGGAAACCTCAAACCAGTGGTTGGGTTTGCATTTCAGAGTTCTCATCAGCGTGGACACTCACCATGTTCAGAATTATTTCTGTCACTCTGGAGGTCTGCAGACCTCTTAAAAGCTTAGAACCAATGTAATGTTCTATTTGTACAAAGCTGGAGAAGAGGGAAAACTTGAAGTGCCAAGGGAAGAGTTTGCTGCTGCTCTTCTCACTGTGCCGTAGCAGAGCGTGGTTCTGCAGCTTGCAGTGCTGCGAGGGGAGCAACAAAAACCAGTCCTAAGAGGAGAACCGTGCCATTCCCCCTTCCAGCCAAACCCTGGGAAGAAGATTGTCTCGTATCCTAGCCATCCATTGACTGTTCTTCCAGTGTGTTTCCCCTCATCAGCATGGTCATCACACGTTCTAGCTTGGTGGAGTGCGCTGCGGAGTGTGGGCACCAGTAGCCACGTCCCGTAAAGCTGACAGAAGGCAGTGCTGCCAGTGCCCATCTGTGTTCTCGCTCTCTGCTTGCTCCTTCCCTGTTCTCAATGCACCCCCCGCCCCCCGCCTCCCGTAGCCCCTCGCTTTGCTGTAAGCATTGTCTGCATTGCACTGAGATTTAGGTGTGGGGCAGTTCTTCTGTCTGACACGTTGAACTAAAGGGCTGTTCTGCCAGGGCACTTTCATCCCTTGAGAGAGAAGCAGGTTGAATTGCAGGTCTGGGCTGTGACAGCAGAAGATGACTTTTTTAATAATTTTTTTCCAACCCCAAATCCTTTGCCTGGCGTCCTACAGTGTGGAGCGAGTGCTTCCTGTTGGCTCTGCCTCTAATTTGCACACCTGAACATAGCAGAACTGAGCTTCGTTAGTTAGATTGATTTTTAAACAGATTTGCAGGGGATAATTGAGGGGGAGGTGATGTTTAATTAACTCATGATGACTTCCCCCTTCCCCTCCTGTTCACATGTATATATGATATTTAGAGGGAATCAGATAAATGCCAAGCCTTTTTTTCTCTTTGAATGTGCTGTCTATTTTTATAACTGAACTTGTACATATGTATAAAGAGAGACACATCTTTCTTTTACTAACTGGAGAAGAAAATCTTAAATAAAATGGAGTGAGATAATTTTATGTAAATCAGTGTCTTTGTGGTTTTTATGCGTGTAGCTGTATGAATGAGAGGACTAGGGAGGGTGTGCGTCTGGAAATGCATCCGGAGGCGTATGCTGCTCGGTGTAACGCTGTAGGGTGTCTAGACTCTTCCAACCATCACGTGCGTAACCTTTTCGAGATACAACTATCGCAAGTCCGTGTTCTCTGATTGTCTCTGAATCTGTTTTGGAGTAGGTATGCAGCACATCAGGAGACGACAGAAGCAAGTATAATATACGTGATTACATAGTACCTGAGCTAAGATGGTTATGAGTGTTTCGGAACATAATTTTCTACAGTTCTTTTTTTTTTCAGTGGAGAGTTGAAAGGACTTTCTTGTGTGCAGGCTTGATTTTCTGTCTGCTAGACAGTTGCATCAATTTGCAATCCAAAATGGAGAGAACAAAATAATTTAGAATTTTTAAAGATTGCAAAAATTAATACATACTGTTGCATGCTATACTTTTGGAAGATTAAATTATTGGTATTTTCAAAACTGATAATATGAAAGTATATTTAAAGTCATTTAATCTTCAAAAGAATTACCAAATGACATCATAAGTTGTGGCAAAAGTAGTGGTAGCCTGTCTACTTGAGAAACAAGTTCAGGACGATGTAAATAACAATTAATGAACTGCTAGATCATATCCAGTTCAATTTCTGTAAAGAGTTAAGCAGATGCATTCTTTGTATTACGCATCATAGAAGAACCGAGATCCTGTGATACTCACCAAGGAATTAGGAAGAATTCATGTGATGGCTGTTCCGAGCTCTTGATCTAAGGAAGAAAGTAGTGCTAAAAAGACAGACTAGGGATTTTTTTAAGGAGATGGAGGTAGTTCTGCGGCCGGCGCGGTGGGAAATGCCTGTGTTTAAGTGAGTGAAACGGCCATGCACGCTGAAGCTGTGTTCTCTGAAGCTTCAGTCTGGATTTTTTAAGGAGATGGAGGTAGTTCTGCGGCCAGCGCGGTGGGAAATGCCTGGGTTTAAGTGAGTGAAATGGCCGTGCACGCTGAAGCTTTGTTCTCTGAAGCTTCAGTCTGGGCACCTCTTCACTCTGGCTGTGTGTTGCGCCTTGTCTGCTGCGGCAGAGCAAGTCACTTCCCTTCAAGGGATCCAGGTATTTGCTAGTGGCAGAAACAGAACGTTGAGTGATCTGAGTTTGTGTTTTAAGCTGTGTCCTGGCTTGAGCGAAGCAGGTGTCAGTGTGTTTTGGGGCGTGTTCGTAGTGGTACGTATTCCTCGTGCTATTTGATGATAGTGTTTTGTTCACCAGTTACTACAAAACTGTTAAGTACCGTTCACTACTGTGAATACACTACTACTGTTGAACGCGTTTAAAGGTGGTAATTTTCTTAAGTCATCTGAGAATTAAAGACCAAAAACTGCAACTACAGTATTCCTTTGAAAGAAAGCAAGAGTGATTGAAATCATTGCCTTCTCTCAAAAAATATTGCAGGGTAGTAGGAAACAGGATGAAGGGATTTCCTTCTGACCTCTGATGCTGAATTTAACCCTTAAGCCTGTGGACAGGACATACCAGCCAGGCCACTGACAAAATGCAACATTATGAGCTGCAACACAGTTTTCCTTACATCGTCTGTATGGATGTGGTTTAAGTGTCAGCACCCTAGAGGATGGCGAAACCAAGCAAAAAAGCTGGGAATTAAAACAAGCCAAATGATGCATCAAAGAAGCAGGAGGAAAAATTCCTTGCACGCTACAGACAGGCTGTTAAAGCCAACATGTAGAATTATTACGTTATAAAGATAGAGAACTCCAATATCCTCTGAACTCCTCTTCAGAATCGTGCGTCGGATACGCAGGGACTTGCACCACACTGTCTTCAGATACTCTGTTCGGCGGTTCACTGCGCAGTCCCTTCCACACAAACTCTTACACTTCTTACAAATGGTTTGGTGCCTTGGCTTCATGGTGTCTTCAGAATTCTTCTAAATTCCACTTTTTGATTATTTCATAATCAATTGGAGTCCACTTAATCAAGGGGAGATTAATTAGCCTGCAAGCCATTTTCTGTTTCTATCATGGGTGAAGTCTCTTGTCCTCCTCATTTAGTCAGCCACTAGGTCTCCTCTTCCTATTCTGCAAAGCAGGTTAGTGCAGGAGGGCTTTCACCTAGAACTGCTTTAGCTCTTAATTTCAGGCAGTTAATACTACCCTGTGCAAATGTAGTGTTATTTCCAGACCTTGTCCCCCTCCTGTTGCATGCTTCCCCACCGCACTGTATCTGTTCTTTGCCGTCTCGTGTTCTGTTTGTGGGAAGCCACCTGTCTGCCTCGCGCTGTATCTTGCTTTATTCCCAAAGGATTTCCTTTAGCAGCATTTCCCGGTGGGGGAGGCACACAAAGCTGAGTGGGAAAAGCTCGGTGCAGAAGGCATAGGGATCTGTGCTGCTTCGATTGTAGCTCAGGAACAGATGAGTTGCAGCTGGGAGGAGGAAGAACATAGTTGATAAAATCGCTTGGGGCAGGATGTGGATCGATGTGATTTGGGAAATGCTTCCTTGTGACCACTGCGCTGCCAATCCTGATCTTCTGCTCTGGGCAGAGGGAGCTGGCCTGCTTCTGCTCCCAACTTACAGGCTCCTCCGCTTCTCACTTCTACCTGCGTCTGTCTTTTTTGTTAGCTCTTCAGTCTGAAACACACGTTACAACTCTGAGGGAGCCTTACAGGCACGTCTTGTGCTCCCACTCCTGCTCAGGAAGGGACAGTGTTGCCCTTCCTGCTGTCCTTTAGCAATTTCTGCTTGAGTGGCTGGAAAAACAATTTGTAGCTTACTGTGCAAAGGGATGCTGCTTGCATGTGAAGTATAACGGACTTACATGCTAACCTAAAGGCAATCACATCTTATGCTCCTAGGTGTAAGCACTGAATCGTGAAGGTTTTTTTTCCCTTTGCAGCCTGCACCAGGTGCACAGCAGTGAATGAGAGAGGGAAGGGGCAACTCATCCCTTCTCTCAGTAGCGTCATTGTTAGGGTGGTACAGATGGCCCAGCTTTCAGAGGCAACCAGCAGCTCGGTATTGTGAACGGGTGTTTCTTGTAGCACTCAGATTAACACTTGCTCCTCTGGAAGGCCTGCAACAAACAACTTAGGAGATGGAGAAAGGTGTGGTGAGAAATGTCAGGTTGGGTTTCCTCCAGATTCGCCCTCCTCTTAAGTGAAGATAACTCAAAGCAAACGGGTCTTCCAGCCGTTTTGCGTGGAACTCTGTTTACGTCATGTTCTTCTAGGGGCATATGAGGGAATTTGTTTGCATCCCAGGCATGAGGAAATGTTTCACTATTCAGGCATGAAATGACAACTTCTTCCTTACTTAGCTGATGAGCATCACTGATAGAATGAGGTAGGGGAGGAGAACATTGAAACACCACTTTCGTGCCTTCCTGAGTTTCCCCGTGGACACTTCCTTCTTCAAAAGTATTGCTGGTTGTCTTGAGTCTGCGGTACTTCACAGGAGTCGATGTGAGCTTTCAAGCATCCAGGGCTTGCAGTATCCCTTGTCATCTCTGTGACCTTTGTCTGTAAGCACCTGGGTTTTTCCTCCTTGCTCCTTTGCCTTACCCAACTCTTCTCAAGACCCAGGTGTTGTCTTCAGGGCTTTTGGTTGGCAGGAGAAATATTTCTGTGTAAAGGTTTTCATTTTTAAATGCATGACCCTTATGGCCTTGGATCTCTGTCATGAGATCTGTGAGTTTCGATAAGGCTAAGCATAGGTGTAGTTTGCGTGTAGTGCTACCCTGAATAAACCTTTACCAACTTCTTCAAAACCAAAAAAGCCTGGTGGTGTTGCTCAGACATTAGAACCTGTTTGGAAATTTACACTAGTTTGGACTGTCACACAAAACTGGTGTATAGGATCAGACTATTCATTACTTATATTCAAATTTTCTTATTCATAATAAGAAACTGTCCTAATAGGAGAAACAGTTCTTGTTTACCTGCCTCTCATCTATTCCTGTAGTTCCTCGGATGTACCCCTACATCGTAACTTCGCACCTCCCCTTTCCTCTAGGAGGGAATAAACCACAGGTGGGAGTCCTCTCTCCATACCATGATAAGATGTTGTCTGTCTGTCATGTGTCTGTCTTTCAGGTTTCTTTTAAAATCTGCTGTTACAGCTTCCCCTGGTGTTATGGCAGAGTTCAAACGTAGAAAGTCTCATTTGTATTCAGGCTAGTGAGTACATTTCAGAATTTTACAGCTACTGGGCAGTTTTATGATGCTTGCTCTGCAATGATGTTCCTGAGTAACTTCCCTTCTAGGTAGGTCTTTGTGCAGAACGAACGTTCTCATTAATTGGAACAACTATTCTCTAATTTATATAATTTTTTAATTCAAGTAACTTTTCCCCATAGACGAGCCTAATCTCGTATCAAAGTCACTCTAAAAACTGTCTGACTTCCTCACAGGAGTGTCTTTGAAGCAGTCACCTTTGGTAGTCCTTACCCTCCCCACCGTCAATCTTAAAGAGCAGTGCACAGAGTCGGTGTTTCACTCAGCCTGTACAAGATTGCTGGAATTTTTTTTAAGCACAGAAGAGTCAGCAAATTTCACACATAGTTGGCAGAATGTTGCTTTTTTTATTATTTTTTTTAAATGGCACTAAGCTTTCGGCACGTGGCCGCCATTAGCGATGTGTTGATCAGCGGAGTGTGCTGCTGCCCAGTCAGTGCCGTGGTATGTGGCCGGACACACCCCTGAATGATGCTTCCTTGCTTATGTCACAGCTCTAGGGTTTTTCTCTGCAAGCAGGGGAAACAGAAGGGATGTTTGGACTGTATGAAATCATAGAGAATCTTGAAAACTAATGTGAAAAATCCCTCTTTTTTTGTCACTCCTTGCATCTGCTGGCTGCTGATGTGCGAGTTCTTCTGCGTCTTGTTCTTTTGGCTCCTGCTCCTTCTGTAGAGTTCACGTGAACGCTTCTGTGGACAACTTCTGCCTTCCTATAGATCTCATTTTTTCTTGACACTTAATCCATATTTTTCTTTGATTTAATCTCATTTACAGCCCCAGTACTATGGTATTTCTTCGAAATGGATCTTGAAATACCTTTAAAGATGCATAATGGTACATTTCAGTCTTTGAATTTCAAGTGCTCTTGAAACAGCAGTTCAGCTTTGTGATGTCGCTTTGTCCAGGTGACTGCAGTCTTTCGTCATTCTCTGTCACGTTCAAAGTTTGGAAGAATTTCCTATATCTGACTTGTAGCCATAATTTTACTGTGTTATCGTCTACTTAATCTGATTAGCACAAAAATAATTGCTGCCAAGTTTTTTAGCAATTTGTCACTCAGCTCAATTCCTATTGACCAGCAGAAAACTCTGATGTTGTGATGCTGGATCTGCAGTGAGCAAGTGGGTTTTTAAAGGCAGTGGTGACTGGGAACTGGGAGTCCTGGCGATTTCTCCCGCGGGCTGCTGTAACCCCCAGTGATGTATGCGGTGTTGAAACACCCCATCGTGAGCTTTGCGAAGGAGGCGTGCGTCCCTGCTCTGAGAACTTGCTTACTAGCCGCTGCAGTCAGCGGTGTGTGTGATACGATTAATGCCGCTCAGCTGCACGGCGGTGTGCTCTGTGTCATTGTGTCTGTCTGGAATCAAATAACTAAATTTGAGTGAGAGCAGCTTTGGTGGAATATTCACAGACAGATTAGAGAGGCCCAGCTCTTCTTTGCAGAGACACAATTGATAGCAAATGAAAAAATTAATGTTGTTTAAATTTTTAATTTAAAACAGATCCCATGTCTGTGATGTTATGGAATAAACACGTGTGAGAAGTTTGGAATTGCCAGCAGCTGCGAGCCGCAGCCGTTAGCTGAAAAAGCTTGAGGGAGCGCAACAAATCTGAATGTTGTGTATAAAACAAGAACACCCCGAGCTATATGAAAATGTTTGTCTGCTGACCTTATTTTTTAGTTGGCAAACAAGTATTATGCAAGCTTAAGTACATGAAGGTTAAAGAATACTGAGAGCAAATTACTAAACTGACGACCACACGGAATCTCATTGGGCAATGGCAAACATACGGGTACCCACGAGAACTGGAGATGGCTCTGGCCTGGTTGCATCAGGATCTAGTACTGATTACAGGAGCACACATTATCCTTTTTCTGACACGGTGTCTCTGAGGACCTAACATCGAGTTCCAAGTGCTCTGAAAAACATCATCCCTCAACGTTTCACGTTGTGCATTTGAAGCCACTGTGTGCTTCTGAAGTTGTGTTTTTGATGTCTCGGTTTCCCATCTGTGGAGTGGAAGTGGTACCTCTTCACAGAGGTCTCGTGAAGAGGAATTGAGGTTTGCCAAGGTGCTACAGTGGTTTGCAAATGCTGCTCTACAGCGATTCGCCAGAGAAGAGTCAAAATGGGGAACGGTTGCCCTGCATCTGGAGCAAGATGTGCATTAAAAAATATAGAACCATACAGGGGAAAGAGGAATTGAACTGCTGCTCATTTTTAGCATCCTGTCATTACGTGAAATGAGGCAGGAATCCTCTGAGAAAAAAGAGTGGATTTTTATTCGGAATGAGGCTAGTCCCACGGTTACTTTTTATCCTCAGTCCTGAACTCATCCACCCTCAAATTACAGCATGTATTTCCAGGAGGAGATTTAATACGTGTGTGGTTTAGAGACACAAATGCTGCCAGAACTGACATCTGCCTCGTGCCCACCTCGTGCCTAGCTCGTGCCAGGTTCAGAGGTAATCAATCTCTCAACTGGCAGTTTCAAACGGAAGATGAAAAGCAGCACCTGTCACAGCTGTGGGGAACTGGGTGTTCCTGCTCTTTTTCCTCTCTAAAAATGGGACTGTGTGCTCACGGAGAGGAACATCTCGGAGAAAAACACACTCTTACAAAGCAGGCCAAAAGGATGACAGTTTGTATAATCTAAAATTAACTTATGCATAATCTGAAAACCTACCAGCTGTTTGAAACATACTTTAAGTCAATTTTACTTAAAGAAATGGGTACCTCACTGGAAAACGAAAAGATTTCAGCCCAAGATGTCTGCAGAAGCTGCTGACCCTAGGTGTCTGTAACAGTATCTCCCCTCGCTGCACACCTCTGGCCAATCTGCAACCTATCAGCCGCGGTCCTGGGAGGTCACTCGCAGCACGGAGAGTTGCGGCGGCGTGTGAAAGCATGGGTACACGCCAGCGCTGCCCAGGCACGAGGTGCCCGCGGGGTGAGCAGAGGTAACGTAAACCCACCCAGGGGTAGACGCTGCCTTTCTCTGCCACCCCTGGGAGCCAGGGCAGCGCCTGCTCGCTCCCTCCCTCCCTCCCACGGCATCACAGGCTTTGTCAGTGCCAGCTTGCAGCTCGGAAAGGCTGGCGTGCTGACTAGACGAGGAGGGGATGAAAGGCCGCTTTTTGAGTTTGTTTTCTAAATGTTTTCGGATGTCACACATGCCTTGTGTAGACGTAGTTTGCTGTCGGGAAGCTGGCTGTGGTTGCTCCTGAGGCGTTTGGTTTGGAGATGAGATTATAATTGCCGTAAGTGGGTTGGATGTGAGTCAGTGAAGTTACTTCAGTAATGTCTGTGCTGTTGGTGTTGCTTGGTCCGTAGCTGCAGTTCAAAGCAAAGCAGATTGCTGAGGCCATAAACTAGGGACACCCAGTGCTCACGTTAGCCTGGACTGTTCCCTGGCCTCCCCTTGCCTGTGAATGGGGGTACTGGGGCAGGTGCAGTGCTGTGCAAACGACCACGTTGTGTTGTGGATGCGCACAGGCTGGCAAACCCCACTGGTCTGGGGAAATCTGCCGCTGAAAGTGTGATCCACGGCTTTGAGTAGAGCCACGCGTGGAGGTGTGCCCTGCGTGCTGGAGGCTGGCCGGGGCTGCTCTGCGCGCTGCCACTTGCACGGCACAGTTGCGCTGCAGGTACCTAGCCCATGCCCTGTCACCGTGTTTCGGAAGGACAGGCTCGCTGACCAGCAGGGCTGAATGACACCTCTCCTCTCCAAAAGCCATCCTCTGCATTGTACTCCCGTGGGTGAAGCGCTCATGGGTTTCCGCGTGCTGCAGTAGCTGGTATGTGCTTGTGGATGAAGCGGCACTCTGGGGCTCGCTCCTACTGTGTGAGCCAGCGGGGCTTGGGCAGTTGGGATGAAAACGTCCCCTTTCCTTCGGCGACAGGAGCTTTAATTGCCGGTAGCTATCAGGTGTGTCTTCAGTTGTCAGGCTCAAGCCAAAGTGATCCCTGGTGGTTTTAATTGAAGCTTCCTGGAAATGAGTCCTGTTAAAACAGTGAGGTGAGGGAGGCAAAAAGCAGCGTAAACAGGAGGACACAAGAGAGAAGTCTTTGTTCGTCTGTCCCCAGAGCAGCCCAGCGTGGTCTGGGAACAGCGCGGTGTCCCCAAGTAGGAAAACAGCACCTCTCTGTCTTTGAACTGCCCTGACCTTTCGCGTTATTTCAGTCTCATTCTCTGGAGTTCAAGGTACTGGCTGTGCTTCAGGAATTCACAAGCATAAACACTGGTCAGCGTGGCTGCCATTACGATCGGATGAAAAGGGAGTTGAGAAAGAATAAAACACATCCAAGAGCCAAACAAAAAGTGAACAGCGTTTGTAAACAAAGTATGTAGCGCTTCCCCAGCGCTGCCCAGAGTGCCCGCTCCTTTCTGCCCTCCCTCCCCTCCTGGCCCCAAAGCTCTTTCAGAGCTGTAAAGGCCTTCTCTCATAACTTAATACAGCGTATAAATTACGGAGGTTTTCACTTAAGCCAAGGCAACTGGTTAGTAAGAAATTCCAAAATCTGCTGCTTTTGCTGCAAGTGTAGTTTTCCCATGGCCTGTCTGTAAATCTTTTTTTATCCCTTTCTGTTCCTCCCGTGCATGGGGAACTGTAACGTGCTGAGCTGGCTGCCTGCCGGCGGCACATCGCTGCTCACTCCTGTGCTGGGACTGCACATGCACTTTTTAATGTTGTATTTGTCCTAGAGTTCTAAAAAAACCCGGTTGGGTTTGGTGCTGCTGCAGGATGTGCCATGTCGTGGAAACCGGCAGTACCAAAGCGACAAGCCTGACTTGCAGAAAATCTCCTGTCCAAATTCTGCTTGTTTTTCTCCCCTCTGCTTTTGGGATGTGGTCATTGCATGAAGTTATTTTATATAATGATAAACTGATATAAACGGATTTAAAGTTTCACAAAGGTCTTCCAGGCCTAGACTGACTCCCAGGTTTTGTGACACTGAACTATCTGCAACGTGTTAAATGGAGAAGCGTTGTAGCGCACATCTGCACATCCTCTGCTGGATATTTTCTACGCAAAGTCAGTCTCAGTCGTCCTGGTGCAGCTCTACACCTACTAGACCCTCTTTCTTTGGCCTGTTTCACCACCCAGTCTTCCCTGGTAGCAAGGGGGGGACAGGCTGTTACCAAGCCAGGTGTTGGTTTCGGACACATCCACTCTGTGTATAACGTGCACGAAGTGTCGCCCAGCCCCTGCTGCAGAGGGGAGCGCTGGGCGGGGTGCAGCCGTGCAGGCTCCGTAGCAGAAGAGCACCGGCTGCTCTCTCGCTTGCACTGGCCGGTCAGCCCGTGTGTCGCGGCGGGGGCTGGCCAGGAGCGGCAATAACCATTCTTTGGGTTTTATCCTTTGCTTTTCCTCGGCCTGTGAAACATCCATAGGTTATTACATCCACGTTTCAGCCCATCTCTTGAGCAGCAAGCAAACACATGGAATAATGCACATGCTACATACAACCAGCTGCAGCTCCTTTAGCCTCTGCTAAATCCAGCATGTGCCGTTCCCTGTGGTTTGCACGCTGCCTGCTAAGCCTCTCTCTGCTGCTCATGGTGGAGCCCCAGGGACCCTCTCAAGGCTGTGGGTATGCAAGCAGAGCTGTGCTTCTCTCCTTCAGCTCCTCCTGGGACTGAGATCCCCCACTGGCTCCTCGACAGCCTTCAAAGCTTGTGCTGGCCCCACTTTTTGGATACTCTAACATACATTCTCCTCAAGTAGACTCAAAAGCAGCCTTTGGCCACTTTTGCAAACAGGTGAGGAATACTGGTCTGTTCCCTACTCCTCTCCAAGGACGCTGTCCCCTCCTACTACCCCCTCTCCCTAGCTAAGCTGCGTGCCTGTATTGCCATCAACCACAAATACAAGTTTGGTCTCACTGATTTTCGATCCAGCATCTCACATACAAGAGGTAAGGTCACAAGGCACAGGTAAGTTCACACTTTGGTGATGCTATTATTTCAGCTACATTTCTACTAAAGCTGGAATCACCTTGGTAGAGATCTACCTGAGTGAAGTCTCCTCGGTTCTCAACACTCCACCTTGAAACTGAGATGATACTGTAGCACGTAAGAACCAGGGACGACGACTTCTGGTTTTGTCTTCTCTGAATTCTTATAACTCATTATAATCCTTATAATGAGCTAAAAGGAGTTTTTGCAAAGCTTGTTACAGGGGCAGTGCTGGCAGCCCTTCCCCCACTGCCAAAACCCACCAGGCACAAGCCAGCAGCCTCCTCCCCACCGCTGCCCTCACCCTGCCAGACACAAACCCGGCACAGTTTGTGTGTCCTTTCTCCTGCCCTGCTAAGAACCGTGTGTCCTGAAGAACACCGTGTACATATGACGGCCAGGGCTGGATTAACTGTTGTCACCTACTTTATCTGGCTGGCTGTGCCACTGCAAAGCAGCTGGGTAGGTCCTGACCTAGTGCCCGCCAGGAAATGTTGACTGAGGCCCGTGTTGCAGGACTGTGTGGAAACTGCTGGACAGGAAAACTGAAAACATTGAAGAACGGACTGAAATCGTGTGAATTGTGCTGGTTTTAGACTTGGAAAGTATGTGATTGATAGCACTTGTCAACACGTCTCTAAGGTGACATGGCAAGCTTGTCATAGGGAAATCAGAGAAGAAAACAACTGCACGTGCAAGAAGCCGCCACCGGATAGATAGGGAAGAAATGTCTGGCAACACTTTGCAAACGAGTTGACGACCAGTGTCCAGACTTCACAGGACACAGTAAAAGCCTCAGGAGAAAGCAGTTAGATGATATCTCATTGTCTGGCTTAGTGACTTGAAGATGCAAGCTGCCATATTCACCACTCCTGAAAAGAAAATGGGGTTGGTTTTTTTTTTTTGGAAGTCCACTGCAAAGAACTCATTGTGCAGAAAATGGTAGTTCGGTAGTATCTGTGCTTAAGATACTTAGTTTTCCAAGGGAAAAAGAAACAGCAGCTCAAAGAACATTCCTAGCGCTGATGGGCTGGTCACAAAACCCCACCTCTCGTGTTTTACCAGTGATGTGAAAGATGGTGGAGCCACCCCAGCCTAAAGAGGCTGATCGAAGCAAGGGGCTGCCCACACGTGGTGGCAACGGAGGCTGTTCAGTGCACACTTACCAACCCCTGTCAGAGGCCTCCCTGTGTCTTAGAAAACTTGCAATGTCCAGAGATGGTTTTGTTTATTCTGGAGATATTTTGGTACCTTACCCCAGTCTTGCACTAGTAAGACACTGTTTCCCTGTAGGTAAGTTGATTCTTTAACCCTTTGATCCTCCAGCTAGAGGATACAGACCCCCAGGGAGATGCAGTTGCTCTGCTGAAGTGAGAGCCTCCACAGACCAGGGAAAGCCTCATTTTCTCTAGTGTATTATCCCTGAAGCACCTGCCTTTAATTAGTGGTAAACTCAGTTGTTTCATTAGGTTTCACTCCATCACTCAAGTCTTGAGGCAGGTAATACTGGTAGTGATCTGCACATGCTGAGGCAGCTGGTAGCTAGAGGACTCAGAGGAGCAGCTGCCCATTACCAGGGCAGTAACTGTTTCCCCTACAGCATCCAGCAGCACTCTCTTGTCCTTCCACTACTACTTGTTGGAAACAGCAATGCCAAGTTACAGTCAGAACAAAAATATCCTTTGACTTGCCAAGGGAGGATTACATTTCTGCCTTGTACAGTCAGGCGGGCTAGGCTGTATCTGTTGTCAGCAGCACCACTCCAGACTCAGGAAGGGCTGGAAGAGTAGTCCCAGAATTCCCTTTTCTCAATGGGAAAAAGTCAATGGGCATCTTCCAGTAAATCCAGCAGATGCAAGCTACTCAGCAGTGAGGCGGCTGGGTTTGTGTTTTGTTGTTTTTATTTGGTGTTTTTTTTTTAAACCCCAAAACAGCAACTAAAAATCCCCAAACCCCCCTATAGGGACCACAGCAGCATTACCACCTAAGGTTTTGTTTTCAAAAAACAATTAAAAAAAATCATTAAAAAAAGGATTATTTTGAACTTTAAGTCAGTAATGAAAGAGACCGAAGTACGGAAGACTGACTTTGTCAGTTTGCTTTATTAATGGGCACAGGACAGTACCATCTCCTAGACATACAAGCCACAGCAATACGAAGAGTCCCTACTCTTTCTTGTAACAAAGCCCCCTGTGGTGTTCAGGAGTCAAATGTCCCGGGGGTCAGCTCTCAAGAGCTATTTTGCTGCAGTAGCAGCAAATTTTCTTAAAAAATACTGTGGGTTTTCATGCTGTTAGTAAGTGAAACTGCAGAGTCTGAGCTCCCAGCAGCGCCCCAGCTGGCAGAATCAAGGCAGGCTTCTCAGCAGCTCAAAGGCTTGCAGGTGTGCTCAGTCACGGTCCTCTGCAGCCAAGTAACAGCGTACCAGGTATGGAATGAGGACCCTCATATTGCTTCTACAGAGACCCACGTCACCCTGAAGCACCAGAAGCTTATCCAGTATCAGGGCAGTTAAAATGCGGCTGTACCCAAACAGCTTTCCTGCTGGCAGCACAGGCTTCCCACACAGGCAGGGCCATTTCTCGCAGAGTCAGCCAAGCCTGTAGCAGCACAAGGTCAGTAAAGCTCAGAGAAAAGCTTCTGTCATAAAAGCAGGCTTAGCTCCTCAGAGAACTGGTTTAAAACTAGAAGGCACAAATGTAAGGTTGAATGTGGACTACATCCCACTGTCATCTGTGAGCAGTTTAGAATCACCTCCTAAGAGGAAATACAACATATAATAAATAAGACATTTTAGAAAAGTGCATTACTGTGATCCTTCGCAACATAAGCAGAATTCGCAAGAGCCTACAGATAGCAGTTCCCTTAATATTGCACAGAAGTCCTGAAACCTATGTCAGGTTATTGTACTGCAGGTGGGAGGCGGCAGGTGTATAAAAGGAGGTCTTATTTGGCAGCACCTGCTCAAGTCTCCACCATCACACAAACAGCTTTTTGCCAGTCTGAGGTAGAATTACATATATACTGCTTAAACCCAGTCAAGTCCTGCTCAACCAGTCTGCAAAAGAAAGAAAAAAGTGCACAGAATAGATGAGCCTCTTTCTTCTCCAAAGAAAGCGAGCGCTTCAGGCTTGCAAAGTTCCCGTGAAGGTCACTGCTCCCCACCTGCAAAGTGGTGATGGCTATTGTGGTGCTACTGGGTAAGGAGCGTAACAGGCACTAACTGCAAGTCCTATAGCAAGTGTGTTTCACTCCACTTCTATTCTCTCTTTATTCGCTCAGTCCAGTATCATAGTTAAAGATTGTCCCCATTGCTTTATCTCTTAGGTCTCTTCTACTGGGACCTATTTCAACCGTTAGACTTCTGAGGGACACTTGCAGGGTCTTCTAGAGACTCCTCCATGTAGTACAGGCAGGGAAGGATGGAAATAAGAGCCTCTTCGATGGAGAAAAGATGTTTGTCCTCTGCTTGAGGACAGAAGTACCGCATAAAGTCCGCCAGTCTCAGCAAGTACTCAATGTTATGACCAGCACAACCACTCGAGACAATGATTTGAGCTGCAATGTCTTCTTCAGATGCTGGGCCAAGGTAAGAAGGGTTCTGAGGTGTTGCAATGTAAACAAGAGCCAGGATGGGTTCCTCTTCATCTTTTTCCTGAGGGTGGAACTTCACCAGCTTGGTGTCATAGCCTCCCAGAACAGCTTCTCGCATGTTGAGATACTGGAGCGATGCAGCAATTTGTTCCCCACAGACTTCATAGGCTACACCCCACGTGCATGCCTAAAAGTGGAAAAAACCCAAACGGTTACGGGATGCTGTAACTGCAGTGGACAAGTCCACTAACATCTCAAAGGCTGCCTTGCTGTGGGATCTCTGCCACAAAGCAGGGGAGGATAACACATCCCACCA
>NW_010402809.1:0-223 GCF_000710305.1 Buceros rhinoceros silvestris | reverse complement strand
CCGCCGCGCCCCCGGGAGGGCAGAAGAGCGCCGGGCTGCCGATGGGGACATCGCCACCCAGGCCAGCTCCCTGCCCCGGTACTCACCCCGCGGTCCTCCAGCAGCGTCACCACCCGGCCGGGCTACGAGGGAGAGGGAAGGGGAGAGCAATTAGAAGCCGAGCCCCCACCAACGGCCGTCCAACGGCCCCCCCTCACGCCGCCTCTGCCCTTACCATCCTCTC
>NW_010402808.1:43690-44102 GCF_000710305.1 Buceros rhinoceros silvestris | reverse complement strand
GTCTACAGGACATATGACTGAAAGAAAACACCTGTAAAAAACACCTGCTGGAAAGAGCAAAGTAATGATTTATTTGTTTGCCTTGGATGAAACCGTAAATAGTAGACTTAAACTGAAGAAGACGAGAGGCAGGTTAATCATTAGGAAAACTTTCTGAAGAGGGGAACAGTTAAGCACGATCCCATGTTGCCTGGCCAGTAATGTGTCTGCAGTGGCGTAGGTGGGTTGTTTTTGTCTTGGGGCAGGTTTGGAAGAGGTGATCTCTTCATGTCCCTTGCAGCTCTGTTTTCTGTGGTCCTGTTTAGCCAGGTACTCGATTAGAGAGAACTGTGTGGTTAAAATCACCGGCCCCCCTCACCCCCCCCCCCTTTTTTTTTTTTTTAGTTTTTTTTGGTTGCTCAAAAGGACACAC
>NW_010402808.1:23299-43674 GCF_000710305.1 Buceros rhinoceros silvestris | reverse complement strand
CCCGGCCCCCCCCCCCCCCCCCCCATTTTTTTTTTATTCAGTTATTTGTGGATGCACAAAAGTACACACAACACAAGTGCAAGCACTACCTGAAGCTCACTGGGATAACTAGCCCCCACTCAAACCTTCAGCATGATAAGCTCTGAATATTCATGAAAGGCCACTCCACCCAGATCACAAAGGTGGCCACAACGAAGAGTCCTGCTCTGCATTTCCTGCTGGGAAATGTTTCCTGGAAGAGTCGTGTTTGCTTTGAAAGCTCTTTCAAAATAAAACCCTGCTTTGATTTCCCTGTTTGTTTGAGAATTATAACGCACTGTCCTCTTGAGCAACGTGGTGCTCTCTATGGCTGACAGGTGCTTGGGTGGTGCAGGTTTATTAACGATGGTTTCCTCTCTTTCCCCTTCCCTTTCCAGAAATGGAACGTGAGTCAGACAAAGATTCGCATTATCTCAACAATAATATTCATACTCTTTGGCTGCGTGCTGTTTGTGGCTCTTCCTGCAGTTATATTCAAGCACATAGAAGGCTGGAGCACACTCGATGCGATTTACTTTGTGGTTATCACTTTAACTACCATTGGCTTTGGTGACTATGTTGCAGGTAAGATTTTCTCACAACTCTTTATCTTACAATGTTTTGCACAGCGATACATGTTCTGCTTTTTTGTATTATTTTGGGACAGACACATCTCTGTGGTGCCTTTTCCAGCTTTACTCTTTATCGTTCTTGTGTCAGTGCACGTGAGGGGGCTTGTGTCAGGCACATGCCCTCATCTCGGATGGTGTCACTGGGTAGAAACAGGAGGTGGGGACTGAAATGCATGGTGCCTTTCTCTGCATACTTCGGTTTTATTTCCGTACTGTTAAAAGATGCTTTACTTAATTTTTAGGTAGATCTTTTGTTCTTACAGACTGAGTGAAGTGCAAGAATTAATACAGTATTTTAGTCTGTTGAATATGTATGTTTTTTGGTTTTTTTTTTTCAACTGGAGTTGCTTAAAACATTTCACCCTGTGAAATTATGTGACATGCTTTTTGTGTGCACCTCTTGCTTTCAAAGTGTTGTTCCTGAGCTCTGTTCCTGCCATTGACAAGTCTCTGTTGATGCTGGATCCTGCTTCTGTGCTTTCCCTCTTCCATTTGTTTTGTATGCATTTGCCCATGTGTGTTTTGTAACGTAAGGAGATGATTTAGCACAGCCCATAGATAACATGTCCAACGTTTATGGTTCTATTAACCCATATTGGATTGGTTGTAAAGAACTTTGGCAAACTTAGCTAAAAAATGTCTTCTGTTAGTTCTCTAACGGTGTTAGAGGTGTTAGACTAATTCTCAGAACAGGATTAAGCATACATTGTCTGTTGATAAAGTATGTTGATCTGAGTCAGTGGTGTGTTGAGGTTAGGATTAGAAATTCATAGAATCATCTGGTTGGAAGAGACCTTTAAGATCATCCAGTCCAACTATTCACCCTGCACTGCCAGAGTCCCTAAACCATGACCCGCAGCACCACATCCACGTGGCTTTTAAACACCTCCAGGGATGGGGACTTCACCATCTCCCTGGGCAGCCTGAGCCAATGCTCAGAGCATTCAATGCTCGGAGCTTTATGCTCTGAGCCCGAGACTTGCTTTCTTCAGCCTAACTTCATGCTTCTCCTCATGCAGTACTATCATCTCGCTCTTTCATGAGGTGCCTCTCTCCCACCTCTGTGCAAGGCAGTAGTAGCTAAGGAACAGCTGAGGAGGACAGCAGTGATGGGCTGCTGTCAGTGAGCTACTCTGCTGGAGGGACGTGTTTCTAGTAGACATCCACGTGGCGTGGGCTCCTCCCGTGTCCCATCTGTAGCCATGGCTGTTGTGTGAGTCCAGGTGCACCAAGGTGATGATCTCGGGTTGGGTAACTACTCCTACTTGCAGGCCTGCCTGAAGTTTGCCTTGGTGGCAGGAATGTGACTCGTGACTGGCAACAGTTTTTCAGGTTGGAGAGGTCCCGCAGAGACCTCTAAAGTGTCGGAACTGTTTTGCATATTCGTAAATGATCTGGAGAAAATGGGGGGAAACTTAGTTAACGCTGGAGATACTAAGTTATGCAAGCTATTTAAAAACCAAAAGCCACGTGAGAAGTTGTCAAAGGTTCTTTTAAATGATAGAACTGGACTGTAAAATAGCAAATGAAATTTATTTGGTTTTTACATAGTTTTTTGGTGATGTTTCCATATTTCTCTTGAATGTATCTCACTGATTTCTCCCTTTTCCTTTTCCCATGTTCTTTTTCTTATTTCCATTTTGTCTTCAGGAATTTGTGATTCTGGTCAGATTCTAACAAGCACCAAATAAAAAATTTATGCTGATTCCAAGCCAAGAGTCTGGGCGTTTTAGACTTTCTTTCCTGAGGGGTACGTGTGTGTTAGGGAATAAAAATAATAGTGTATAAAGGCCTGGTTATATTTACTGTAAAGTGTTATGTGAAATGGCCCACTTGGCTCTAACTGGAACACTGAGTACATTCATCATTACTCTCATTATGAATTTCCACGGATTTTTCTATTTGTAGACCACTTGATATTACAATTCGTTCCTACATCACGTCTGCCTTTTAATTTTACCAGGAAACACTTTCTCTTTCTACAGAATGTCCTTGAGTTACATTGTTCTATAGCTTATGGCCTTTTATGGTTCACTTAATATTTTTTTTTTTAAGTTCTGCTTGACATCAAAATATCATGAATGTTTTCTATTCTCTTTTAAAGTAAGATGTGCAAGGCTTGTATTTGTACTGAAGTATTTTACTGACTTAAAGTTTCACTGTGTGTGAATTGGATTTGTACTTGCGGGGATGATGCTCAAGAGAACAGGGTTAGGTAACACTCTCCATCATAACTGGGAGATTAACGTTGCCTCGAGTGTATTTTGTCAGAGATGAAATTGGCAATGTTATCCACTTTCTGTGGATGAACATACTCAGTTTATGGCAGATGACTTGAAGGATTTTAAAAAGGTCTATTTGTTTTCTTACGATTCTAGTACACAATTGCCGAGTGAAATAAAAATGCTGAAAACCAGGTAAGGTATTCAGTGTGCTTTGCATTTGTGGAAGCTTGCAGTCATTGGTGTGCAGAAGCTGTTTGAAGAAAACTGACATTGCAAGTTCTCAACAGAGCTGACAAGACTTGCCTTAAGGGCTAGGCTTCCTTATTAGTGTCGAGGAATTATGCAGAATTTCCACACTAACATATTAATTTGTCTTTATGCTCTTTTTGGTTTGCTTGTTCTCCTATTAGTAAGTCACAACTTCCATGCAGACACTAGGGACCGCTGGTTTTGTGGTAGGCTTCGTCTAGAACACCCTCTCCTAGAAGTTTAGGAGAGCCGGGTGCCGTCAGCAGAGGTGAAATAAGTGTGTAGAGTGCAGGTATGTAATGCTGTAGGGTGTAGTCACGATAGAAGACGGGTGTTGCATCTCAAATTGTGGCGGCAGAGCATGGTGTTCTCAGTTGTTCTGTTATGGAGAGGCATGCGGCAGGCAGAATGACGCTTCAGTCCACTTAGAGCCTAGACAGCAATGCATTTGGAAAAAAACCTCACCCTGCCATTACTGTATTCCTTTTTCTTACATAATACTTAAGGGTGAAAATTACCCTTTTCCACCCAATTATGGTCAGATCTGAAGCACAGTGGTAGGCACTGATACTCCAATTTGCAGTTAAAGCGGAGGGAACTCTTTTAGCAAGAAAAATAAAATTGGCTATTCTTGTAACATATTGGAGGTCCGTGGGTCCATTTGGTCCATGGTTCAGCGGTCCATGGAGGTCCATTTCATGATTACGTGTCAGTTTTGACCCATAAAGTTCCCTCAAAACCCCAAACTTCTTAAATATTTGAAAACTGCCAGATATTCTGGTAATTTTTATTGTAGGAACTGACCTTCCCAAGGAAGAAACATGTTTGCAAGCCCTACATACAAATGTCATGGCTGTGATAACATGTATTTGGGTTAAAAGAAATAATTCCTACAATATCTGTCATTTTTCACTAACATGGAACTTGCTGCTTTCTGGCACCTCTGCAGCTGAGAGCTGAAGAGAAAGCCCTGAAGAACTTTGAGAAGGTAAAGGAGAGACTGTTTCTGAATAGTTGTACTAAAAAGGAGCTGACAGAACCTGGAATTCAGGAACGTAACTGTTTTAAGGCTGCAGTGCAGGTTGCCGTATTAGACGTTCTTGTAGAGGTCTCCAGAATTTTTGTACAAGTTTATTCTCATTTGTACTGGAGATCAAGTACTCGGTTTGGCATTCTGGTTTCTGCAAATATCCCCTTTTGTACTCGGCATCTAGGCTGTTATTTGGAGCCTATGGAAATTTCAGCTGCACTTTCTGCCAGCAAGAGAAGCTTTAAAACAAACAAAAGACCGATCACTCAAGGTGGATGCACAAAGGGAAAAGATGAAGAGCCCTTGTAGTGCACGTTTAAGAAAATACATGAACAATATTCCAAAAACCAAAACTAATGTTTCTATGTCTTGTGAAATGATTTGATTCTTCCTGATTTTTGGAGGGGTTGAATATTGTTTTTAGGGAAATAAGTGATTTTTGGTGATTGAAGAAAGTTTATTGTAGTTTTTTCACAAAAAACAGAAAGGAAGAAACTGTGCTACAGTCCGCGCTGTACCAGGACATGGACAAACATCCCTTTTCTTGTTTTCAAGAGGAACAATTGACTTTAATATGACAGCAGAAAATCCAGCCAATATTAAGAATATTTTGTGAAAGAGAAAAGAAAGATCTTTTCATGTCAAAAGTGTCACTTTTTAGTATAATGAAATATATGATTGAGTACTAAAGTTAGCTCCGAGGTATGTGTGTATATATGTGTAAGAGACAGTATATTGTTCACGTGTGCAGAAAAATCCTTTGACTGCAGCAATGCAGAATGTAATACATAGTCAAGTATTTCCAAAGGAGTTAATCTAACAGGTTTCGACTCTAAATTAGATGAGATGGCCAAAACTTAACTGAATTAAGTAAAGATCAGAGATATAAATAGCCCATTGGTAGTCTGTTTTGCAGCTCGGCATAATGGTGATATAAGGTTATGCTGCAAGCAGTCCAGTTCAACAGATCACAGAATTTTGCCACGTCTCACTTGAAAATTTCGTGCTAACTCTTTTGGGTTTGTGGGTTTTTTGTTGGTTTGGTTTTTTCACTCCTTTGATCTCTGTAATTGAATTTGGTGTATTGCCACTGTAATACAGATATCTGGGTCTGCACTGTATTGCTTGGCCTGAGACCCCGTTTGCAGAGTACTGAGATATTTTAGTCTCATTTAATGTCACTGAACTGGGACACTTCACCTGGTGGTCACAGCAGCCCAGCTGATCTGTTCTCACTTCGTGTATTACGTACCCAGCAGAAAGACCTTTACAGAAAGAAATTGCTGTTATGCTGAGCAAGAGGCGTGTGTCAAGCATCCCCTAAGAGAGCTGTGTGCTCTCCCACAGGCTTTGTGGCTTTTTTTGGCATTTGGAAGTGCTCTTTGCCACCCCAGGACTTCACGTCCTTAATGGGGACAGGCTGGTGTGAACCACGCGGCCAGCTTTAAGCATAAGTCAGTGTGCCACGTCCTGTTCCGATTCCATGTAGGACAGTGTGTCAGGAGTTGTTGATAGCTATGCTTTGTTCTCTGAAGTAGCTCTCCGTGTTCTACTGAGTGGCATCAAGTAACTCGTGTGCCCTACTTACATTCTCTCTCTCAGACACGGCAAATGTATCTTGTCCCACACATGCTGCTTTTCCCCATCTCCCCTATGCTGGCCTTTTTCTGTTCCTTTTTGCAGTCCTCGGAGGTAATTCCTCTCGAGCTGCAGGGCTGAACTTCTGAGGTTCTTTAGAGTGGGACAAATTAAGTTTCTAGATTAAGGTTGGTGGCCTGGTTTGTCACAGCAGGGATGATGGACAGCTACTTGTTATTCTGCAAGTAAAACTGTGTTTGGATTTAACCATATTTCTATACCCAGAATAATTTTCACCACTAGTAAAAAATAATAAAGGCATTTACTGATTTGAAGGGCCAGATTTCGAATAACCCAGAAATTTGTAGAGTTAAGATGCTCAATGCCAATAGCACTCTCTATTTTCCATTTCTACTTCTAAAGCAAAAATGCAAACAAAACCGGACAACTTTACAGAAGTAATTGCACATTTCTATTTTGAGTCAGCTGCAGAAAGAACAGAGAAAAGAGTGCCAGCAATAAAGAAAATTATTTACTCAAAATGTATTTTATTTATGTGAATAATAAACAATACATATATTTGAAAGCGTGAACCCTTACCTAAGAACCAGCATCTGTCCTAATCACCCTTGAAATATTCTTCAGTGCCATCCTTCATCAAAACACCGAGCTTTTCACCTCAGTAAGGGATACGTCTTTGGGCCATAAAACAGCCTACGCCTTTCAAGGTTGTTGGGCAGATGTAAGAACGGTGGCAGCAGCAATATCCATGATCAAATGGATGGAAAAACTCTGATTTCTCATGACTTTCAAAAGACTTTGGATCAAATCTTTACCACAAAACGTCTCGGCAGTAAACTGTGGCTGCTCTCCGTAAAAGATTGTGGCAGCGAACCTTCTAGTTAACGGGGAGATAGATAGATTTCTTCTTTGTTGTGGTTGTAGCCTAGTTCAGGCAGCGGTCAAATAAAGTTGGAAAAAAGTTTTGTCCCTTGGCCCACAGAATTGGTTTTGCCAAACAAACAACAAAATTCAGTTTATGCTTTCTCAGCATTTTGCTTCCTAAAGGGCTGTATAAAATAATCTGCCTTGCAAAAGGAAGATTATGGCATTATTAAGTAAAAATTATGCAAATGTATCATGTTGATACGTTTTTTTTTACGAAGTTACCAGTAAAATAATTAGATGAATTATCTCTCACTTCACTACAAATACATTTATCTATACTTACTCACACCCAAATACATTCATACCCATTTATGTGAATAGTAAATCAGTAGTTAATGAATTCCATTTACTTTAAATGCAGTACGGGTGACTTTTGATCATGTTTTCCTACCAGTGAAATCCTAATTAATGACATTCCCAGGTAACTGCATGATGTTTCACAGGAGACAGTAGTTATCCCAGGACAAGCATCCTTAGGTATGTCTCTCTCTCCTCATCCAAGGAGTCCTTGAAATTCAGAAACTCAACAGCTAATAAAGATTTCAGCTGTGAAGCCTCCTCCTAGAGGGTAGTTGACTGTCCCTTTCTAACATTAGGAAAGCGGAACTCCTTTGGGCATGGCTAGATGGAGCCATCTCCTGGCCAGACAGTAAAGAAATCTCTTGATTGAATATGAATGTGTCCTACCTCCTGTCCTGGTAATTAACCTTGCTGTAAACAAATTAAGTATAAACTGTGAAACAGTCTACTCCCTGCAGACTGGCAGAGTCAGGTTCCAGTTTCAGCTTATACATGTAACACACCAAAAATTAGAAACCAGTTGAGCGAATGCTTTCTATGATACTTTCTTGAGCATGGTATGAACAGGTGGAGAAGAAGCTGAACCACCAAGCGTGGTTCATTACTAGCTCCTGATAGAGCAAAGGCATGGTGGTAATCAACCATTTTTCTGAATGACAACACATCTGGGGAGAATAATCCCCAAAATCCTGTTTTACTGGAGTGACACGAGCTGGATGATGATAACAAATCACTTCATTTCTGCTATTTTGTTTGTCTTGGGCTGTGATAAACTCAGCCCTTTGGTGGCTGGCTGGCTTGTGTTCCAGCCAGAGCCCTGTCTTCTACCTTAACTTGTGACTGTACAGGTGTCTAAGTGTATCCATTTTTGCAATATGGATTCATCTAAAATTCTTTATTTGCATGTAATCTCTGTGGTGATTAGATAATAACAGCTAGAAAATGACATAATTCTTCATAAGAGTTAATCTTGTTACTGTAATAAGGTGCTCGATATTTTGGGGCCAATTTTCCTTTGCTTCAGTACAGGATGCAGATACATAAAGCAACATGTTAAAGCAGTTCAATTCAAAAAAGCTGCCTTCAGCTGACATCTGTTTTATCCAGCTCTTTCTGAGTACGATCAGTTCAGCTCAGGTCCCTGCACCCTGGTTTCCTCCTCTGCAAAATGGAGATGACAGTGTTTGCCAGTCCAGCAGGGACACTTGTCAGTGCAGGTGCTGTTCTTCTTTACTAGGGCTAAAGGATTCATTTAAGTCGTGATGTGATTCAAAGTCCTCGCAAAAATTAGATTTCTCAGGATACAAACACATTACATTTTCCAGAGCAATACTTAAAATTTGGCATCGCATTGGTATTTGGAGCAGGGGGAAGTCCTTTCACTCAGGCTCTCGTCAGTGACCTCTGCCTTAAATAATGGTATATCCAAAGTCGAATCAGTTTATCTGTGTTCATTTTTTTAATTCTTATGAATGATTAGCAATATTGTCTAAAATTTGCATACTCCAAACTGTGTTTGCAAGAGTGAATGAATTTAGATCATCATTTAGACAAATTCAACAAAACGTTTTGCTATGAATGGGTAAGAAAATAGATGCTTTAAGAAATATAACCAATTGTTTGGGTTTTTTGGTATTGGGTTTTGTTTTTTTAGGAAAAGAATTAATTTAAACACATTTTTGCACCTTATGACCATGAAGTCTGCTTTAATTTAAACTGTATTGTTTTTCAGGGGGATCAGATATTGAGTACCTAGATTTTTATAAGCCCGTGGTGTGGTTCTGGATCCTTGTTGGACTTGCTTACTTCGCAGCTGTCCTCAGCATGATTGGAGACTGGCTAAGGGTCATATCAAAAAAGACAAAGGAAGAGGTAAGAACATTTTGAAAGGGGAAGATCTCCTTTTAAAAATCTTGGATTAGAAGTTTATATCTGCTTTTGCTCTTAGAACATAGGTCGAAGCTGTTTATGTATGAATTATATGGTGCAGCTCAAACTGCAGCAAACTGTATCAGTCTAGTAAACGTACAGTGATTCTTATATGACTGCATATAAAATTGGATTAAATGTAGTATTAAATGAAGTGTATATGCACAATTGCACCTGACTTACAGGAAAAAATTATCCTAAAAGGCATATTCTAGACAGTAGAATGTAGTCCTTAATTTTTGAGGCAAAAATCATTCTGCTTTGGTTGTTTTTATAAGGGATTGCAGGTATGTAAAGAGAAGTACTAAATCACTAAATAGTTATATTCAAGATAAGTTTGATTTTATAGTGGCAAGAGAAGAAATGTTTCATATAATGCAAGGTATTGGGATAAATTATTTGAATATGCCTGGGTGTATTTTACCATAATATCTTCAGTGGCATGCCTAGGTATTTGTAATCAGGTGCGTTCTTTCAGTTCAAATATATTTTTACTTATAAATATGTAGTCATCATTCTAGTGATGCTGCAGTATTTTACTTTAAATTTTGTCATTTAAGAAAATGTCCTAGTTTTCAAAATGTTAGAGGATAAACAAAATTTCCTTTGATTGCAGCTAGCACAGTTTGGATTTTACTAGAAGTTTGAGAAATCAATTTTGGTTTGAGCAACATATTATTTCCCTCTAATTTAACATCAGTTCCTCTGCATGCATCAATTCATTTGTGCTACTCAAATATAAAAACTCTAATTTCTCTTTGATGGAAAGAATATGTTGGCTACTGTGCAGTGGCCTCCTACTTCCACTGTTTCGAATTGTTTTCCTAGCTGTAGGGCATGGAATCAATGCCTAGGTGTAATCCTGGCAATCCTCGAGTTCCCAAAAACCTTGCTGTAAAGGGTTGCTTACCCTTATGTCCCTTCACGCATCCCAGACCCTCGGGGTGCTGCCGCTTTCTGACCGGAGGGCAGCAGGGATGCTGGCAGCAGGCAGGAGGACGTGAGCTGGGCGCTTAGGCAGGATTAAACCCACTTGGTGAGGCGTGGGGCTGGGCAGCCCGTTTTCATTGTCCTTCCTGTACTCATAGCTCCTAGAGACAGCACCGCGGCAGCTCTGCTGTGAGTATGCTTTTACCTGGCATATCACAAACACTTAGCTCTGGAGCAGAGGACAATGTTTGCTTGATCAGGTTCATTTAAAGAGTATCATCTTTTGCCCCTCTGCGATAGATTCAAGAGGATATTTATAAATTCCCTTACACAACAAGCTTTACTATTGTCCTTCACAGATATGGAGCAGCAGGCATCACCTGCGTGTTCGCATTTGCAAGGTCAACAGTTTGCAGGAGCACCATTTTATTTCCTGCAAAAGCACCGAGGGCATCCTTAACACCCACCCTGCATGATTTACCCTGGCTGCAGGGCAACCAATAGACCACTTCAAACACCACTAACCTGCATGGTTGTTCTTCATGATTTCGGGCTTCAGATCAGGTCAGCCTAGCCCATTTCCCCCTCTGCACTAGGAAGAAGAGCTGGGCAAGCACACTTCCCCTTGTGCACTCTCCTAGTGCCAAACTGTTCTCAGCTTGGGGAGTTTCCTAAATTGCATTTAGTTTCCCTGGGTTACATGTTTCTGGATTCTTGAAAAAATGTGGCATGACTGAGGCACTGTGACTTGGGACTATACAAAAGTACCTTGGTCAGGCTGGGTTTTGCTGCATTTCCTCAGACCCTGGTGACACAGTGAAGTTCTTCACTACTTCCTAGAATTAATCTGGACTTTCATCTTACTCTTCTCATACACTTCTCTGTTATCCAGACAGTGAGGTCTCTAGATAAGATGCTATCTTGACTATGTAATTGTACAGTGAGGGTTTAATCTTTAGTGTGTATTATTATAATGATGATAATATATTAAGAATATTTAAATTTTTATTTTATACTGAAGCTATTTCAACTGGAATAACTTTGGAAAAGATGTAAAGAAATGTGAATCAAACTCACTCACATACGCACAATGAATACATTCCAACTTTTACGAGGTAAAGCTCCATTTGCCAGGTGGTGCAGCACAGTGCTATGCCAAACATTTTTTTCTCAGGCACCAGGAATGTATGCCCTATTTCATCTCTCCGTCCTTTCTCACCTTGGTAGCCTAAACAAGCATATTCATTTTGTCTACAGAAAGGAAAACCTCATTCTTCAGATACATCCAAATTCTTTTGGCTGATGCAGGTAGTCAGGATTTTGCTGCGTGCAAGTGTCGCGTGTGTGTTGCGTTGAAGACAGACATAACATAATTAGTACCATTTGCTCAATTAATCACATCTCTGATGTTTGGAAATCTAAGACCCCCCCTCCCCCCCTCACTCTGAATCCATTGCTCATGTCTGAGAATTCATAACAGGAAAACTTTTTTAGCTGTTTAAAAATGCTGAAGTATGAAAAAAGCCTGAGAATGGAGTTATGGCACAGCACAAATTGAGTGCTAGTTAGAAAATATGAAGAATTATTTCTGTTCTCTATCCTAACGATACTTGGTAGGAATAAAGTTATATAAATACACTGCATTTTGTGATAAAGTTGGCTGTGTTTGTACAAATATTCACTTTACAGGTAGCATTTCATAATAAAGTCTTAGCTCATCCTTATTATCTGCCTAGGAAAATTTGAGTGAAGAAGCTGAGGCAGTCTAGTGGAATTGTTGTCATCAAGCCTCCTCTATGCCAGCAGGAGCCAGAGGAGACTCTGAATTTCTTGTATTATCTGTTTTTTCAGTTAAATCTAAATTTACAATGGTCTGTTCCAACTTTTGTGGATGCAGATTATAGTGGAGGAACCTATCTGGGGTTCAAACAGTAGAACTGAGTGTAATGGAAAATCCTGGTTCTAAGTATGCTTTTTAAAACTGTCTTTTAAGTAAACATTCTGTCGGTCCTTGGGGAAACAGCTCGTTCTACAGAAGGTGGCCTTTGAAATTAGAACCGATGTTATTTACTGAAATCTACCGAGACACAGAGGCTGTGATAAAATTTATAGGACATAATGAATGCACTCTGAAAACTGAAACAGCTTAATATATTTCCCAGGAATTACAAGACACTGAAAGTCTTCCTCCACAAACTTACTATGGGTATCAACACCTACAAGTAAACAAGATTTTGTGTAGGATTTGGATCACACCTTTCATGCAAAAAATAGTAGCAGCCTATTTTAGATGCAGGAGGGAGCAGATCATTCAATAGTGACGGGTTGTGATGGTTTCAGCGGTCTGAGACTGAGAGCAGCTGAATCCAGTGAATGGTCCCAGAGACCAGGATGAAGACAGAGGGGTTACAAATATTGAAAAGCCCCTCTCTTTGCTTCCACTCCTCAACCAAAACTATATATCAGCTGAGTTATTTGATAGCTCTTTTGATAGGCAGCCATAATAATCTCCTTTTTGCCTTTTCCTGTAGCCTAAAGTAAAAAGAGTTTATCGTAGCATATTTAGGGTCTATACTGTGAAAGGAAACCTCCGTATTCCAGGAAGTGGGCATTCTGATAACAAATGCCACCTAATTTCTGTAGTCCTGTATTTTTCTTAATACAATTGCATTATTCTTAAAAGCAGTTTATATAAGACTTTGTGGTAATGATGCATTTCACTGTTTCGACAAAATAAAACATGTCTTTTTTTCCAGGATACTGCCAGGAAAATTTGCTGTATGCAAGTGGAACTGAGGCCAAAAAAAAAAAAAAATCCGATCAGCTATGCACTGATCCTCAATAATGCTGTATTTCGATATTAAAATCGAGAGAAGCAGGATGTCTGTCAGTTGCTCAGGTGGCTGTTGTCTCCTGAAATACTCTTGAGAGTTTTGAACGCATCAAATGGGGAGGGAAATGAAAGACAAGCAGAGACAGGGGTGGGAGTTTTAGAAGGATAGATCTGCTGCTGGAAGCAGTTCATACGGTAAGATAGATGAAGTGTCAGCAAGTCACTGGAACATGCTGTGTGCTGTAATCTTAAGTAGGCGATATGTCTCTGAAGTTCAGCTTCAGCTGAACTAGCTTCTCTTAAACTCCCTCCTCTTCATTATTCTCTATACTCTGATTACTCAGAGCACTTTTAAAGTCTTCTGATTTTAGTCTCTTTGAAAGGTAAAATTTCAGCTGGATTTCTTTCCTCATCATGTTTTTCTTTTACTTCAGTATGCAGCAGCTTCTGAATTTCAACATCTCCAGCAAAAGTGCCTACCCAAGCAAGAATCTTGGTCATTTTGGCTATAAATTTCAAATTCCTGTTTTTAAAATTAAGTGCTTATGTCGCTTGGCCTCATGATACTCTTTGTTAAGCTCTAGTCCAGACTCCATTCAAGTCAATGCAGATGTGATTCATCTCCAGTGTAGATATCATCTGACCTAATCATCTACGTTCCCTGCATAGTCAGTGGAAGGAAATGAGTGTTTCTAGCACGATCCATCTGAGTGTTTTTAAGGCATCTACCACATGAGGTGAACTGCATCCTGGAAAAGCCTGTTCTTTTCACTGTACATCAAGAGTCCAGGCAACTGATTCGTGTTAGACAAGTGATTTTTCATGCTGGGTGTCTTTCTTTTGAGTCGAACAGTATGGGTCCAGCTTTAAAGGCCACACCTAAAATTCCATGAGAAATAGCACATCCACTACTTGTGGAAACTCAAGAGGCAATTGTTATCTTCGATATTTATAAACAAATTAAACAAATTTGACTCATCTGAATCATCATTCAGTTTGATCTTCCTGGCACCAGTTGCAGAGGTTTCACTCGTGTCTGTCAAAACAGAATTAGGATTGTCATGATGATGCCATGGAGATGATTGAACTCCCTACCATATTGGTTGGCTTTTCATTTTACTGGCTTCAGGCTAAAGGGTCTCAGCTTAAAGAAAACTTGAACGCACCTCTCATATCACCTAAGGAGGGACCCTAAATGTAGGCTGGATACATGCAATGATGAAAAAACGAGTGGAGAAACAGTTTTGCAAGGTTTGAGTGAGATGAACTGGCATAGCAGGCAAACAGTCCTCCGATGCTGCTCAGTGAGAGCGCATGACCAAGGAGTAGCAAGAAGATCTTTCAGTGGTGGTGAGCTCTTAACTTTGCTCTTGCTGCTTTAATATCAAAATCCTTTCACTTAGAAATGAAGGTGGTAAGAATAACTCTTCAGCCTGGAGACCAGAGGCTTTTACAAAGGTAGGAGCCAGTTGCTAATCCGTTCTTTATTGTTGTAAGTGAGATAGAGCAGCTTCTGCTGAAGAAAGCAACTGTTTGTATACCCAAAAGTTCAGACAACTTGATTGAAGCCTGTTGCTAGAAAGCACTGAATCAGTCATGGTGTGAAAGTGATAGCACGTGAAGTCCTTTTGCAAGGCAATGTTAAATAGGGGTGACACAATTCTAGGAGGTGCAAGCAGGGGATCATTCAGTTTCTGTAGGAAAGTGGGTTACCGCTGCAGATGTTATTAAAAGGTGTATTACCAGAAAGCAGTCCCTAGATCCGTGGCCTAAGAAAGAATGCGGAGAGCTACAAAAATAGGTGTCCATTGGGCAATATTCAGTAGTAGTTCTGAGGTATCTAACATAGGAATGTTCATATTTATGGAAAAAAGATAAAATAAATGTGAACTGTTAGTATATCTGGTTCTGGTTTTGTAGACAGGATTTTTTGTTGTTATATTTTGTAGGCTACCTGTTTTTATTTTACTGAATCAGACCATGATAGAGCAAAAGGGCCATTTCTGCATCTGCCATCTGTCAAGTCTCCACAAACCATATATCCCACAGCTGCCACTATAGATGTTTTTCCACAAAAAATAATCAAAATTCATGGACTCTCTGCATTCCCATTGGAGAATGTGGCTTATTTCATCCAAGGCATCAGATGTGCTCAGGGAAGTTATGTGGGTGAGACAAACAATCATTGCTCACCAGAATGCACTCACAAACATTATTTATTACAGGACTGAATAATCCAATTTCCGTGCAAGACCGACCATTGTTCCCAAAACATTTCTGACCACCATGGCTACGAAAATACAACTGTCTGTGTAATTTAAATGTTACTTGAGGAGATGATAATTCCACCAAACAGAACCTGTTCCCCTCTAATATTTGCCTGGAAAATAGAGGGACATGCATACCAGTCAGGGGAGCCAAAAATAGATCACTTGCTGCTTCATTCGTGACATTCACTTTGAAATTAAAGGCCGGTAGCTTAAAGACCTGGTGTAGAAGAGTTCTGTGCTGCAGAGCTGAGGCCCTGGCAGAATGAAGGAATAGAAGATAGTGGTCAAACACCCGGGAAAGCTCAGCATAGTTACCTCATTAGTGCCTGTGGTATTTCTGTGTTGTTTACCTTCAAAGACAAGTAGGGTGGAGTCTTCTCTACACACATGTCCACAGATTACCACACAGTGGGGTCTGGGCACTTACTGAAAATGCTGTAGTTACAGAAATACTAAAACCCAGGTAATTGGGATGAGAATTGATTTAGCAGGACTATAAATGAGATTCCCTTAACGTACAGGAAATGCTCAGGCTTTGATAAAGGTGTCTGCAAAACGTTTTTTTCTTTTCTGCACTCCAGTCCTGTCTAGCCTGTAGACAACTGATAGAGTGAAATTTGCAGCCAGCAGTAGCTCTGGTGGGACGCGGTGTCGTGTGCTTGCCCAGAACTGCAGGGAAGTGAGATGGCAGATAGACAAACCCTCCACCTCTGCAGGGACTCAATCCACCCAGCAGCTGCATTAGTAAACCAGCCACCCTCTCTGTACCTACATATTTTTAAAATTTTTATTATTAAGTGGTACTTGGAGAACAATTTCTGTGAACGCTGGTTTCTTGAAAGCTAAGACAAAATGTTATGTACTCTGCTGCACAGATAACGTGACATGTACATGCTCTTTCCAGTTTTGTCACTGAGTGGCGTATCATGGAGAGGTTAATTGGATGTGTTATTTTTAAGTAACAGAACAAGAACATTGGAGATGAGAAATGAAGCTACAAAATTCTGGAGAATGCATTAGGGATAAAAGTTGGAAATTATAGTGAGGAGCATCTAGACCATTAAGAATATCTATAAGGAAGGCCATGATTTTTTTTCCCTAAAATGCAGCCAGATGGTTATCTCTAGCTATATTATATATATGTACATGCTCTTAAATTCATTTTTCGATTTGCAATATGATGGCCACTGTAAAACCTGTAACCCCTGTATGCCAAAAAGAAACAACATAAAGTACAGCTATGAAAGGAAACACTACTCACATTATTTAGAGATTTGTATTTTCATTTTCTTGTATAACATATATAATGCTAATTTCTTTCTTATTTGGTACTTAGTGGTTTAGCTCCTCCCAAGTCTATCATAACTTTTAGTCGTACAGTTAGTTCCATCTAAGCAGGATATCTTTCTTCCCACTCTAAGTAGAAGTCGGTTAACTGATTATACTGTAATATTGGGATTTTTAAGAATCTCCCTGATAGAGAGGAGCAGAACTAAGGCAAAGTTAGACAAGTGTGTATTTGGTCTATTTATGGGTGTCCTTAATTAGGCCAGGTTTTTTGTTTTTGTTTTGTTTTGTTTTTTGTTAGACCACAGATGTGGCTTAATTCAAAGTACAGATTACTCAGGTAAATGTTCTGGCTACATGGCTTGTGCTGTCCAGACCACACTTAATAGATGAGCGGTCTTCCTGCACGGTGTTTGTATAATTACGTGCATATCCGCTGTGAGTGGAGCGTGCAGAAAGATCCCCGAATGCCTGGCGAGTATAAGGAATTAGAGTAAATGTACTGAAGAATGAAGCAGGTGCTTCACTACCCCCAAATGCTTTTTTTTCTTTTAGCAGTAACATCCCTTTGGACACTCTTCTGTGTTATGCTGTTGGCCTCTATCCAAGCGCAGAGCTCAGCTAGACAGTGAGAAAGTTAAAACATGGTGGTGATGAAAATGACTAGAGAGGTTTGGTCTCACCGGTGATGTTGGCTCAGAGCCAGCTTTAAGCTGTTATTAATTTAGATGGGTTTTGGCGGGAGCAAGTGAAGGAAGGGTTGCTTAATGTCCATGTTTTTAACAAGTTATGTCAAATTCAGTATGCGTATCTTTAAATGATATTGGTGAATAACATTGTGCACAGCCTGGGAACTGTTTTGTCATTCAGGAAGTTCATCCAGTATTTTTTTTTTTGTATGTATATTTCAAAACAGACAACCCCCCCCAAAAGCAAAAGTGACTTTAACAGGAATGAGTAGACACACTTCAAAATTGTTCACAGGCTATTCCTCATTATATGCTAATAGAGTAAATGTGAGATTTCTACCACAGGTAGACAGAGACACCTCAGCATAGACATTTAGAGATGCTACTAGACCTGTGGTACCTGAGACATCCCCATGGGGCTGTCAGATATGATGCAGAATGGGTGGGGGTTATCCAGGCCCATCTGCAGTGGTAGCTGGAGGCCAGGCAGCCTGTGCTGGGTAAGGAATTGAGTCAACGCTATTTGATAGAAAAGTGTCCTGCTTTTTGTGGTGAGGTGTGCTGTGTGGAATATTTAGCTGTGATGCCATTACCATATTTCTTCAGAATTTGTCACGGGGACCTGTCTTCCCTGGACTCATGAGGCAGTAGGGTATCGCTTCAGAAATGCTTAATAGAGGTACTAGCTGCTGATGTTCAAAGTACTGTGTTAATGGGTTAGAGCTGATACTCCTTGTGAAGTGTGTCGAACACCTTGCAGTCTCGTTTGGGTTTTGGTGCGGAGGAAGTTAATCCTGGAGCTGGGCTTGGACTGTGTCCCGATTGCTGGCGGTATTTCTATTCCCCAAAGATTAGGAGAGAGCAGCATCACCACAGCAGTGCTGCTTATTGTATGGCTAAGTCAGGCGTGATGTTTTTCCTGTTACTTTTGAAATATCCCGTGTCATTCAGCCTTATGTAAAACACTTAATTGTCAATAACTTCTGTGACTGAGAGCTCCCGGCCTTATGTCACACTGCCCCCAGCTATGAGAGCTGCAGAGTCGACAGAGCTGTGTGCTGTAATGAGGCAAGAGAGTGGGAGAAAAGTAAACAACTGCTACAGTAGGAAGGTATGGCAAGTTTTGGGCGGTTTTTTTTTTTTGAGCAGCATTGGGCAACTGGCATTTCAATCACTTTGTATAAGTCATTTTGTGTCTGTCATCTCCCGGATGAAGAGGAGCCGTCATGCGTTGTGATAAAATGTCATACCCTTAGGACAGACAGAACCTGAGCACACACAGAGAAATGTCCCTATGGATAAAGGAGGGATCAAATTATAAGAGCAAGTTGCTTATGTACACTGGTAGTTAAAAACTATACATTTCTTTTCCTATAACCTTTCGTGCTTGAGTCCATAAGTGCTATGGAACTATGAGTTTTATTCTGAAGAAATAACGCTTTTTTTGAGTGCATTTCAGTTCTCCAAAAAGCTAAGGGTTGAAAGTGCCAATCTGGGGCACAAATAGTTCACACAGCACTGAACTAGTTTCTCATGCTGTGCCAATTATCTCTGTTTTACTACTAATGCATTTCAATTCTGCTTAGCAATAGAAAAAAAAAGGAAAAATGCAGTCTTATGATTTTAATATGAAACTGAAATTGTGCTAAGCAGCATCATGGTTCTGGTCTACAGGCAGATAGAATTGAGTCCACAATGCTCATGTTTCACATCACCTTAATTGGAACATGAGCCCATTTCCAAGGGCATATTTGATGGTGTTCTTCAGCTGGCTGCATAAACTTGCTTCCCAAAAGAAATCTAATTAGAATTTTGTAATTAGATATATGAACAGCTACAATTTTAAAATATTGCTTAATAACTTACATGCAAGAGTTAAACTAGAACAGCTTGCCCTGTGCAAGACAGGTCCTTTACCAGCATGCAGTGAGGTGGGGCTGGCAGAGGAATTCTGAGCCTGTGCTGGGGGTTACATAGACTTGCTTCCATCAGAAGCATGGCCAGCTGTTTTTGCTCTGCTGGGAAATCACGAGAGGAGTGGGGACTGAAACTACTGTGAAAAGGAAGGTTAAAAAGCATATGGGAATCAGTTCAAGATGCTTGTAGCTTCCAGTAGGTTGCCAAGACACAATTTTAAAGCTACTGGCCTAGTAACATCCCTTGAACGTGACAGCGTGGGATGCAGGAGATGTGTGCCTGAGCAAAAGAACTGGTCTGGCAAGGAGTTACGTGCCTGGTGAGGGGTACAGATGTGTAAGGTAAACCAGGAACCTGCGTACTGGCTTTCTGCTCCCCTGGACAGAAGCGTGCTCCAGAACCTCAGCAGCTTGCCTTTAGTGAAGCTTTGGAGAAGGACAAAGCAGCCCCAGGGTGTGCACTGATACACTTATCATATATTTATTACTTGTTTACTACAAATAAAAATATTGTAGCAGCTGAAATATTTCAGCAGAACAGATTTCATTACTTTCAGATCTGAAGTGCAGTGTGTCTGATCCTAATTGCACAATTTCAATACTAATAATCATTCAGCTGGGCGAGTCCTCTGTGTATTACAGATAATAATCCGTGTTTCAGAAAACACACATAATGGGTCCACATTAGTCATCTTTGTAATTCACTGAAGCTGAGACAAATGTAATAAAATGACCCCTGAGTAAAGAGATCTTTTGGATTTGTTTCTGGAGGGGGAAAGTTTTCCTGAAACCCTGTCGTTCCTGAGTGAACCGATTCTTTTTTACCTTCATTATATTCTTCTTTTCCACTGCACTGCAAAGCACGAATAAGCCCGTGGCAAATTTTCTCTGATGGTTTACTCCCCATATTTCTCTGTGTAGGTTTTTTTTATTATTATTTCTGTGCTCACAAAGTCCAGGCTTGCTTGCCAATGATTGAAATCCTGGACTGAGCAGTGCCAGTTAGACTAATTTATTTAAATGGGTTAATTCTTCTGAACTGCTTTGCTTTGGAGTTATTCATCTATATCTTGTCTATCTTCTCTGTACTATACCTTCCAACTATCACAGTGCTTACAAAGCACAGCTTTAAAGAGAAACGATCTATTTCCTTTGCAGTTATAATGAGATAATCTCCTCAAAAAGTGGCTCCTTTAATTACCTATATAACTTGTTTAATATTGCAACAGTGGTTTGGTCGAAATACAAGAGCAAAAAAATAAATAGTATATAAATTACAAGGCCATAGGTGACCTCAGATGATTATCTGGGTGAGCTGCTCAGTCTACCTCATGCTGTATCTGTGGAAAAATAAGGATGATTTGGGATTCTGTGCTAGAAGCTGTCTTCCTGCCCCTCCTCAGCGCTTGGAGCTCAGGCTCATGGGATGCTCCAGCTTTTGTGGTACTGAAACATTGAAAAGGTGGGAAAAAAATCTTAAGGAGTAAAAGTTATGGTAGTTTTTAGCGAAAGTGGATCTGCCTTTGCCATAAAGGCTATAC
>NW_010402808.1:19837-23124 GCF_000710305.1 Buceros rhinoceros silvestris | reverse complement strand
TCGAGGGCCTTGCAGCCAGTCTGACGGGGGATCTGTGGGTAGCCGGGGAAATCCCCCCCTCCAGCTGCCTGGTGATTGTCCCGCAGCGGCGACTGGCAGGCTGCGTTTCTTTGGGTGTCATCAGCAAGTCTCCGAGTCCCGTTCTGCGATTGTCTTCGTGCTGCTCTTGGGGATGTCACTTCAGTGGAGGCAGGGTGGTAAGCAGATATGCTGCTGCCATGACTGGAACTGCTTCTCTGTTGGTATGTTTGAGCAAGCACAGAAAAGAGGGAATACAAACAGCTGACATTTTCCTTAAAAAAAGCTTTTCTGTCTAAATTTAGAAAATTCTTTGCCAAGTCTCCCAGGGATCTTTCCACAGACAGTAAAAGTGCTCATAAATAACTCTGCACCCGAGCAGCAATACATAACACCGCCTGGATTGTTGGGATTTCAGCATCCCCTGACCAGCTGGGTACTGTGCAGCTGTCAGGGCTCTGCAGCTCCCCTGTATTGCTGACTGCCTATAATTTAAAAAAAAAAAAAAATAGCAGAAAAGGTTTTTATTGTGTTTTTGGAATTGTTGTTAACTCTTACTAGTGTGACATTTCTTCTTGCTTCGCTGCTATCAATGAAAGAGTGAGTGTGTGCCAAGAGAAATCTGTGCCAGCAGCAGCTCTTTGCCAACTCAAAGTCACTTTTCTCTCTCACTGGGTTCTCAAGCCTAAACGGTGACTAAAATCCTTGGCCCTGTAATGCTCCCCTTTTTTTTCCCCACAATTTTGTTGCAGGTAGGGGAATTCAGAGCCCATGCTGCGGAGTGGACGGCCAATGTCACTGCAGAGTTCAAAGAAACTCGAAGGCGCCTGAGCGTGGAGATCTACGACAAGTTCCAGCGGGCTACCTCTATCAAAAGGAAGCTCTCTGCAGAACTCGCCGTCAACCACAATCAAGACCTGACTCCCTGCAAGAGAACCCTCTCAGTCAACCATCTCACCAGTGAGAAGGACATCTTGCCAGCTCTAACAAAGACAGACAGCATTTACATGAATGGTTTGACACCGCACTGTGCAGCAGAAGAGATAGCTGTTATTGAAAACATTAAGTAGCCATGACTTTGGATCTCAGTCCATGAGAAGCTCTTGGCTTAGACTGGTCATATACCTTTTTTTCTCCACCCTGTCGATGATCAATGCTAATAGCATTTTATATGTGTGCATGAGTTCCACAGAAACTACAGTCCGGAGTCACCATCGCATCTCTTCAAAGACACAAAGACAAATGGCACTTCTGTTACCGAAAGATGCTGGAACAAGCAACGTCTTCTGCCTTTATCTGCCCAGACTGTTTTTCACTTCTCCTAATGTGCCATACGGCCTCAAGAATGATTCTCACTTGTTTATGGTAATAATGTAGCTTTGAGGGATTAGTCCTTAAAATTTCAGGGTCTACCTTACTGAGCCTAGGAATGGACCATTTCTGGACTACAACACACTTGTAAATGGCAAGAAATTCTTATGCAGCCTTTTACCTAAGAAAGTTTTGTCAGTGCCTTATCTTTTGAAGAACCAGAACCTCTACAGTTCCTGTATGGTTTTTGTTTGGTTGCTTTTTTTTTTTTGCATGGGAAGTGTATTTCATTTGAGCTTTCATTCTTCTCGAAACAATGGTGTTTTAAAGGTGTCTGTCGTGAAGATACCAACCAGCATGAACGAATGCCAAAACCCAACAATCGTCAAATGATCTTCTTAGCTCCAAATTTAAAGGCACTGCAATTTCAAAAGTTGCAAACATGTTCCCCAGAAGCATTTTGTTTTACTCAGGTCCAGCCGATTCTCGTTCACGCTGACTTGTAGGATTTGCAGACCTTCTTTGGGTCTTACTTTTTCAAGCAGTGCTCAGCAGTTGTTTTCCTCTCTCAGATGTACCAAAAAATCTGCAGCTTCTCTATCACTAAATTATTTGGTAGATGACAAGAGCAAATAACAATTATTATTTTAAAGAGAGGGAGGAGAGTCTTTTAATTGCTGTATTCTAATAACCACATCCAGAAAACAATGCAGAAAAATACAGCGATTATTAATAAGCTTAAACCTTCTGCCAGATATTTGCTCTATGAAAAGGATTCTTACTTTCCTCTTTCAGTCGAGTCACACCAGACACCCTTTGATATTTTCCCCAGGAACCCTGCTGGAGTGCTTTCCTGAATGTCACACGGTACAGCGGAGCTGTGACTTACGTGGGAATGCCGTTGAAACTGGTATCACTGTGACTTTCTACATTTCGAATAGAGATGGCTCTGGATGTAAGTGCAGGCTTGAAGAAGAGCTGATAAATAGCACAATCTGAATACCGGTGATTGTTCAGACAGGATAGGCTGACGAGAAGCAGATCGAAGCAGACTGTGGGTTTTCTTTACGGTTTTAAGAAAACACATTCATTTTAATTTTGTATCTTCTGTTTTGCTTATAGGTGTACAGTACATGAGATTCGGAAGAAATGCAGAAAGGAATGGATAATTTTGAGGTTTTTTTCATGTTAGTCTATTGTAACCTGGCTGTACATAAAATGAATAGAACAGGCCTTAAAGAATAATTTAGGCTCTGTGTAAATTATAAAAGAATGGGACTTTGCTGATTGGGCATGATTCAAGTGGCAAATCTTACAGCATCTCTGACCATTAGATAACATGCAAGATATGAATGTTAATGTTTTTTGGATGCTTAGCTTGTTTTCTAAGAAATATAAGTTAATATGTAAATTCAGTCAATTCAGTGTAAATATCAATCAATTAACATTTACAGCGAGTACGCTTTTAAAACTAAGGAAGGTCCAAGACACAGCACCGAGCGATGCTCTTATAACAAAGACCCTTGTCTCCCCAGCACAGTGTTCTGAATGTCCACATGGCAATGGTTCACCTTGCCATGTACAAACTGTGAATTGTAATGAAAAATAAAGTTTTTAATTAAAATAAGCTTTTCTGAATCTCCTGCTTGCTGCAACTGGAATGCTAAGAAATAATTTGTGAAACTGATTTTTGTGCTTTCATTGGTTACAGAGTATAGCAGTTTGCCACCTGCTTTAATTTAAGCTGGTTTAGCAATAAAGGCTTGATTCACCCAGCACAGAAATTAATTTTTTTCTTGATATTAAAACTAATGCTCTTTGATTGCTGCACCTTAAGTTGTGTTTCTTGCTATTTTGCTTCAAAAACCTGTCAGGCTGCAGTTTCCCCTGTCACTTGCTGCAGAGCCGATAGCAGTCGCTCCGTCTTTGCGCTGAGGGAGGTTTGGGGGGCTGTGACC
>NW_010402808.1:18103-19770 GCF_000710305.1 Buceros rhinoceros silvestris | reverse complement strand
CTGCTGAACTGTCCTCCCAGTTCTCCTGTGGCTGCAGGTAACCTTCTGCAGAAGCCTGTGCACAAGCAGCTCTAAGGGCAGTAGCCTTTCGCACCAGAGCAGACATTTCTGCAGAAAATATTTGATGTTGGCCTCTTTAATTAGCTGTTGGCCTCGGGAACGGCAGCCCACAGCTGAGCGGTGGTAAGTGGATGTTTTCTTACATTGCTCCAGTCTGCGTGGGATGTGTCTCGCTGCCTTTTGGAACTGATTTTCAGAAAGGGACTGGTGATGTTTAATATTTATTGTCTTTGATGCTCAGACATGTGATAGCTTGGGTTAAACCTCAGATCATTCTAAGCAGTTCGTTTCCATTTACCGACCTACAGAAGTGAGTGTCGACATGGTTTCTTTAAAAAAACTGGGCATCTTAGGACCTGCTGAAAAGAGTGTGTTCTGAGATCCTGTGCCAATGTTTGAGATATTAGCATGGATATTTGTTAAACCTACTCAGCATTTATTTACCTTGACTTGGTCTGTCACCTCTGGGAGAAGGACCCGGTTAATTTATATGTAAAAGATACTGTTTCTTTTTTCACCTTTGTAATAGATCTAAATTATCTTACCTTATCAAACTAGATTTGCCTGTTTGGTCAAAGCATTAACAAATAAAACCCTTTATTTGTAAGTTTAGTAACTGAAGAAGAAGAAAAGATGCAACAGATGGTGTAAGTAGGTAGAAATACACAAAACGTGTCTAGTACTACTAACGTTATTGGGAAATCTTTTCCTCCCTCTCTACGTACAGTGATAGATCACGAATACTGAGAATGGCTAAACGAATTTATAAAACTTGGTGAGCTCTATAAAGGTTTTTCTTTTCATTCTTTTAAGAGCAGACTTTTGTATGAAAAACCTGTTTTTCTTGACTGTGGAAATTGTGCGTAACTCACTTCTCCCTTCCAAATGCAGAGCTAAAAAAGCACAAGTTACTGAAAATCCATTCTCTTGCATATACACATTTCCAAAAATTGTGCGTAACTCACTTCTCCCTTCCAAAGGCAGAGCTAAAAAAGCACAAATTAATGAAAATCCATTCTCTCACATATACACATTTCCAGAAAGGTTTTTCTTTTCATTCTTTTAAGAGCAGACTTTTGTATGAAAAACCTGTTTTTCTTGACTGTGGAAATTGTGCGTAACTCACTTCTCCCTTCCAAATGCAGAGCTAAAAAAGCACAAGTTACTGAAAATCCATTCTCTTGCATATACACATTTCCAAACCGTTAGCATTCTTGCTACTTAAGTTGTGAAAATGGTATTTCAGTTTGGTAAGAGTGCTGTTATCTTTTGTACTGCCAATCAAGTAAAAAAAAAACATTGGCAAAACATTTTGGGTGAGAGACAAATTCTAAGAGCATGAAAGAATCTGTAAAGGCACATGTGCCACCTAACAAAATAATTTATTTCTCAGTGTTAGAGAAAACATTACATTAATAAATGGAAACATTACATTAATAAAAATGATCTGAAATCTGTTAGAGAAGTAGCCAGCGATAATATGTCTTGTTCACCTTGGCATATGACAACCTTGCCCCTCCTCTGCGTTCTCTGGAGTACTACATCTGGTAGAGAACCTAATGGTGGTCAAAGTCTCTGTTTTTGGATATCCCTGCATGAGAGGCAGG
>NW_010402808.1:0-17928 GCF_000710305.1 Buceros rhinoceros silvestris | reverse complement strand
CATTCCTGCCTGAGTACCGGGGCAAGAGCTTCCTTTGGTATCCCCCGCTGTGTTTTGTAGCTCTAGGCTGTCTGTCCTCCTTTTTCTAATATTTAGGCAGCCTTGAGGTGCTACTGTCTGAGCTGCAAACAGCCTGGCAGCTGTTTCAAACTCACAAGCTTGCTGAATCTCATGAACATCCTAGCTGTGCCTTCCTCCCTTTGCCTCTTCCTAAAACTTTCCTTTTTTTTTTTTTTTTAATGCAACAGGAGGAAAGCTGGAGCACAAAAGTGCTAAACCTCTAAAGACACCACCCTTGAGTGGACCCCCCTGAGGTCACCAAGCAAACCGTAAGACCAGGATGAGAGAAAATCTGGTCTATATGTTTGGGGTTCTGGCTCCTCCAGCATTATTTGCACACCAATGACCTCGGCATAGGAATATTTTTTTTTTTTTTTTAATGCAACAGGAGGAAAGCTGGAGCACAAAAGTGCTAAACCTCTAAAGACACCACCCTTGAGTGGACCCCCCTGAGGTCACCAAGCAAACCGTAAGACCAGGATGAGAGAAAATCTGGTCTATATGTTTGGGGTTCTGGCTCCTCCAGCATTATTTGCACACCAATGACCTCGGCATAGGAATACAACATGGCCCATGGAAAAAGAAATGAAAGGCTGCTCTACTTAGTCAACCCCACACCCACATTACAAGTCTATATACGTATATAACTTTACTTCCTGGGAAGGAAATTTTCCTGTCAAGGAAGGTACATACAGGGTTGATATAGAGCAGTAATAGTTTTAATAAATTGCTGTCAGACAGTTATGTGGTAATTACCTTTTCTTTCCTACCTTGAAGGACTGTTTGAAAAGAAAGTATTTTATATATGAAGAGATATATACATTTTACATGAATTTGTCAGAGTTACAGTAATTATTTTGTCATGGAAACATGACATAGAAACAAGATTTTTGTGTCTCGCCCTGCAGATATAAGTCAACAACATAACCTTGCTGCAAATAAAGTGTTCCATCTGGGAGACATGGAGGAGACACTGATTTACTGTTATTAGAAATAAAAAGCTGTTGAGCTACACAGAGCTTTTAAATGCCAGCCTTTTCTTTAAAGCAAGCACTCTCTGCCGAATTACTGATACGTTTGTAAAAAGCCTGTGTAAGAATTGATTGGAACAGTTTATTATGCTTAGAAAACTTGAACATTTCAATTCGAGGTCATTGCTCATGCTTTCACAAACTTTCAGATCTGTAGAATAAGTTTATAAACATGTACATTACTTACTGCAAAACAACATCATTTTCTACCCTTTATACATAACAGCTGATGCCGCAGCTTACACAGCTTTTTATTCTGGACCTATATATATTCGTGCCTTCAATATGGACCAACATTGTTGTATCATCTTGAAGTGACTAAAAAGCCCCGTTTGGTACATTGAGAACTGTTTCATGTGAACTGAGTGATTTGAAAATGTAGCTCATTGTAAAATCAGTATCTTAGAAAAGCAATGGAGTTCACAACCTTTTATGAACTATAGCAGCATCTATACCAGTGATGTAATAAATAACACATTATTTATTGCCTGGTTTATTTCTGAATGTTTAGCTGTTTTCCTAGTCTAGCTGCTGTAGACAGATAATTACAGAGAAATCAACTCATCTCTCTATGGCGTGTAATTAATACGTTATGACCAGGCTACTGGTGTTAGAATTCTTCGTGACTACAACTGGGATAATGCTCTGTGTTTGTCTCCACTGATACTAATTATTATTAGTAGTCACTAACTGCTCTGGGTGCACTTTTTTTTCTGGGAATGTAATAAGAGTGTTTTTGTAGACATCTTTAGTCTGACTTTGGCAAATGAATGTCCTTAGAGAGAAACTCCTTTAGAAGGATTTACTTTGTTAACTCAGTTGTTAAATCTAGCTGATTCTCAACACTAATTATATGCAGCCAGATCTCTGTCCTCCAGAGAAAGGCATATTTTATATATATATAAAAAAACAGAGATCCTGATGGGAATGTACGATTTGTCATTTATTAGTAATAAATAACAATATTCTCCAGAAGATGAACAACAGCCTGAAGTGACTTCTTAAACAATAGTTTAGTGATAGCTCCTTTTTCTTTCCCTGCACTATAAATTTGATCCTTCAAATTAAACAGAGAGGTCTGAGAAGTTTTGCTGTAGAGATACGTCTTTCACAGCAACTAACTTTACTGGATGACTAGAAATACGAATCTATTTGTTAAAAATTCTTTCTTGGGAACACAAGCAAATACATTGCTATATTGTTGACTCTGCCTTTAATACCAGTCACAAATCTGCTCCTGTTTTGTGTGGATTTTACATTTTCTCCAGAGATTATAGTATTAAATATTCATGCACGAAAGCATGCTAAAGTAGAGCGGCGGAACACCGTTCCTGACCTTTTTTTTCCAAGATCGTGGTTCTGTATGAAGATTCCCTGTATTTTCAACCATGCACAAATTTCCTGACGGTTGAGTGCCAAACCCAACAGGGCTATAGAAATATTGAAGTTAATAGTCTGAAAGGGGCAAAGATAAGATGTACCCACACTAGGTAGAGCGTATCCCTGCAGCAGGCAATCCCTGACTCAAGTGCACTAGATCTGGCAGTAACGTGGTAAAGAAGAGTTCTGCTCTAACCAGCACAGCCATATTTAACGTACCTTTCTCTGTCACGTATAGAGCATTTTGAATAATTTGTCACCTCTGCTTGTGCTGCAGCAGAAGAGAGGGAATTTTTCAGATTTAAAGGCATTGTATTGCACATTTGAACGGAATAATAGCCGGGAGTTGCAGTCCTAGGACCTTCTGAAATACAAAGTGAAAAGTCACGAAGTCTGAGTACTTTTTTTACAGAAAACCCCTTAGTGGTTTGTAGCAAAAAGGAGGATAAAAAAATGAGGCTCTGCTGTGAAAAGTGAAAGTGGGAGTAACATGTCATGTACTATTGTGCGCTTTATAAAGTGGAGGTGGTAGAGGCACAAAGACCTTTTCATTTCTCAGTGTCCTTAGAGACTCTCAGAAGAGAGTCGCAGTGTAGCCTGCCTTGTATCGGTGCGCTGCTCTTCTGCAACGCTTTCTGCAAGCTCAGAACGTGCACCAGCTATGTCTGGTACCTTTGCGGGTGCTGGTTGACCAATGATGATGGCATAGCTTCAAAGCTTTCCTCTTCCTCGTACTGCAGAGGTGGAGTAAGAAGAGATGGGTTTGGCCTTTGTAGGAAGGAGCAGATCAATGCTGGATGAAATTATCTTTTTCCAGTATGAAGCCCTTAAAATGCTGCTTTATGTAGAGAAGCGGTTTTGAAAAAATGGGTTCCTATTTGCTCTATCAAGATCAGAGCAGAGGCTGCCATTTTGTTTTATCGCCACAAATGACATGATGAGCAAGACTTTAGTACAAAATCAGCACAAGAAGTTGGGGAGATCGAAAATACAAGGAAACAGTTCCCTGAAAATTAGTAAAGAGGAAATTCCTCTAAATTCTTGCTGCTGGTTGGTGATCATGGAAGAATCGGGATTAGAGCTGAAACTAGCTTTTATTGTCAGTACAGAAGGGCTGCATTTGCGCATCAGTTGAACTCTGCTAACCTCAATAAAGTTGCTCCATCCTTACTGTCCTTTAACAGAGCCCACTGCTCTGAGAGTGTTGGGTTACAACGGAGAATACGTAGAGCCCTTAACTGCAGAGCATCCCATAAACCTTTCCTCCTCTTCATTACAAATCATAAGCCAGTTACTCTGTACAGAAAAACAGAATGCAGAACATTTTAATGGTCTTTCAGTGTCATCTTGCATAGTAAATGTAACTCATTGAAGCAAATTTATGCGCTGTGCGGCTCCGGTTTGCACATTTCTGGTCCTGTCAGAAATTAACAAAACAATCTCCAGTGCAGGTGGAAAGGGTTATGTATGACACAACATACGTGAGAAATGGTAAAGATGGACTAAGCACCCGATTAGTGTTTTTCCAAGTGCTATGGCAGAAATTTTGGAAACAATATGTTGCTGTGGAGACTGTGGCATGACCTGATGTATGAAGAGGACAACCCGATCATGTGCAGAGCTCCATCTCCTGCAGTGCTTAAGACAGCTGTTGGAATCGCATATAACCAAAATAAAGCTGTTTTCTTATCTCTCCCAGCTTGTCTGCCTGTCAGTTTGGTAGTTTTGCAGCAAAATAAATACCTTTGAAGCCAGTTGGAAGAACAGAAAGACAGGGGATGCTGACCTGAAAGGATCTGGGAGCAGCTGTGGAGGTTGCATCAAGCTCTCAAGTGTTCTTTTCTCTACTAGTGCTATTTGGGAGCTGTGTGAGAGATGTAGCTTGACAACTGAAGTGCTATCTCATCACTGCAGATATACAGCTTGGGTCTGAAACTGCCTATGAGCCTCCGCTAAATCTTATCCTAAAATAAACTAAAAACAAATTCAAAGAAGCAATGGCATGTCTTGGGACAGTCATTACTGCAGGAGGTTTCAGTGGTCAGTCTGTATTTGAGCTCTAAGCAAGTCCAGAGCATTACAAATCAGGGTACCCTGAAGTCAGGTCCTTCACACCTGACTTTGTGTTCCTCCAGCATTCTACAGATGATGGCAAAAGCGAGAACTAACACTCATTAGCCTGAAAAATCATTGCAAACAAAATCAGTCCAACAGTTTGGCAGAATTCTTTCTTTCCTCAGTATTCTCCAGCAATATCCCAGCACTATGGTGTTGCCTCTTCTCCTTCCCTCCTTCTCCCCTCTGTCCTTTTTCCTCTTTCTTTTTTTTCCTGATTTTATTTTACATTTCTTGTGTTGTACACAGTTAGAGTTTGAGCATTATATACCCTCTTCCAGTTCATTGCTGATTCAGAGAGCAGCAGCAAGAACCTCTCTAGTATAAGTAACAATTGCATTAGGCTGTCTCTGTAAAAACAAAAAAAATTAACATCTAACATAGAAAGTATTCTGGAATTGCATTTTGTCCTCTTTTCACTGCTGCAGGTTAGTGCCAGCACATGCTTCCCTTCATGCTTAAGAGAAGTTCTCTACAGTATCTTACCTCCTTTTCTTCAATCTCTCTAAGAAATTCTCTTTTGCTGTCATAAAAAGACAGGGTACTGTTCGGCTACCGTGGTGCTCAGAGCAAATTTGTTGTGGTCACTCATTTGGTTTCTGTTTTGCTGAAATACCCCACGTCTGTCTGTATCCCTGTGCTCGCTCTTGTCCTGGCATTGTAACCTTTGGAGAGCGGCCTCACCTCTTTGCTCTCCGCAGTACTCTGCCACGGGCAGCGAGGGTCTCTGCTCCTGGCTGCTTGCTATGACAGTAAAGTAAATTCACAGTGTGATCAAACAGTGGCATCTTTTCACTGGGCTGGATACCAAAATGCCTGATTTCTTTCTTGTGGCCAGGAAAATAAGTCATCTTGAATACTCCAGGCATGCAGGATCTTCTTGCACTTCCTCTTTATCTTGGCCACCATTTATCACCTTGGATATCTAGTGAAGTGCAGGGTCATTCTGAAGAACGGAAAAACTATTGTGCACAGAAGAAACAATTTTTTAATTAGGGTATTAAAAAATTGCTGTGTGTTCATGGACTTAGGATGATGCTTTAATTCTTAGTTTACTGGGAACGAACTGTGGCTATGTAATAAACAAACCGGATCACGATAGTGAAAAGTATGGGGACCACAAATAACATGTTAATTTTGTGTGTCTTTTGTGTTTCTTTGAGAGTGCCCTAAACATCTGTCAATTCGCTATAGTGACAGGCATGTAAAATCAAAGCCAGTGCTTGGGGTCTGACCTTCTCCCCCAAAGAGAGCTGCTGGCTCACTGAAACTTCACAGTGTTAGGCTGTAAAGCAGTACTCATTAAATGTCCCAATTTTTCTAAATAAACAGACAACCCTCAGAATTCAGACTCTTGCCAAGTGTATAAAAGGGAATAAACTTCGGACCTACACCTTAACCTGGAACAATGGTTACCTCCATATTCCACGTCACGGGAGATAACAGCATTATTAATTTTCTAAAAGCTATGCTGCCGAATTGCAGTACAACTCCAGACATGGAGCTGCTTTGATAAATGAGGTAGCGAGATTGCTGGGGTGCTCCAGAGGCGCTACTCGTGAAAAATCCAACTCCAGTGGCAGATACATGAAATGAAAATAAAGTAAAAGGAGGACTTTGCTTTGAGTACTGCCACGAAGAATCAAAAGCCTAGGAGACAGAGTCCTGTTTTTTATGTCCGATAAACTGTCCCTAAAGGCAACCAAAATAACTCTGCTTCCTATGAGAAGGCAATTAGAGGGATGTCCTTCCATCTGGGCAGAACATCAGGCCACAGTCTCATCTCTGTATCTCTCTGATTAACTCTGAGCCACTCATCTCCTCCTGGAGTAGGGTGGAAAAGGGTAGTTTTGACCCAAAGGAACTGAAGGATTGGGGTAGAAAATGGGACTACAATGTTTGTGGAGACAATTTCGATGGTGTGTGCCTCTCTGTGGTTCTAAAGTTTGGAAGAAATGTGTCGTTAAAGTGCCTCTCCAACCATTTTTTTGACCATGCTTGAAATTATACTTTTGTCTAGTTTCTGAAAGGGGCAAGAAAAGCAAAACCAATCTTTTCTTGCACTTTCTTCTCATTCGCTTAAGCTGATGAACCTCACAAATAAATATCACAATAGCTTCTGCTCCAATAACCCACAGGGTAACATTGTCTTTAGAAAAAAGTGGGGGAGCAAGGACGCTGCGGGAAAGGGTTTGCTGTACATCAACCTGCAGTCTTAGTATTTGCAAAAGCCCAGTTTATGCAATGAGTGGGAGCTTCGTACAAGCGCAATTAACTGTAATGATGCTGCTAATATGCCTGAATGTTCATTCATCGCAGCACTTGAAGCTACGCTATCAAGTCACCTCCAGGCCTTTGGGGTCTGCAGCCACCTCAGCTCCCTGTCAGCGCAGATGCGTAGCAGAAAGGGAAGAAGCTGTTGTGGGCATCTTACAGCTGATCCTAGGGTGATGAGGTGTGCTGAAGTAGAGCTGCTTACGGCTGTCCTAAACTGTGCAGCTGGTGTTCCCTTCACACCTCTTCTTCCATTGGCCCTTCGCTGGAAAGACGCATCCTATGTCTTGGAGTAACAAACATGGAATCAAGCTGGAAGCGGGATAGTCACATCACTGCCACACGTCAAGTCACCTAAGCTTTTGGGGGATCTTCTTGGTGTTCAGTAACTTGCCAGCTCAGCAATTTTGCTGTTGTGTGTGCCTGACAGCATGTGTGCTGGGTGGCGTGGAGGTGAGGGAAGAGCTAACTCAGTGGTGCCTTTGATGTTCCCCATTCTGCAGAGCTCTGCAGAGCAGCCAAACATTCTGAAGATGCTTTTTCCACCCAAGACAGTGCCTGTCCCATCTTTGTCACTCTCGGTTTATTCCATATGTAGGAGGACAGACTGGCTGACAGATGAGGTCACACCTCGAATTTTTTTTATTTTTTTTTTTTTTGTGGCTGTGTTTTTAATAAATTAAGCTAGGAAAAAGCAGTGGATGAAGAAGAGGAACTCAGCTTCATCTTCGTCCTTCTGCAATGTCACTAATCAGGTTTTCTGAAGATCTTGTCACAGCTTTCAAGACGCTATAAGAAGCCAAATGTCATGGTATCTCTTGTCTAAAACGGAAAAAAAAAAAACCAAACCGAAAGAACACTATCTAAGGCCATATTTATGCATCTAAGATCCATAAAGGAAAGGGCACAATATGTCTAAATTTTGCTTTGCAAATCACATGGAGATGACATAAGCACAAGAGATGAGGCTGGAATATCATGTGGTGGCATTGATGCATTTAGTTTTGCCCCAGTTTTGAGCAACCTCGATGCAGCTGAGTTCTTACGATGTGTAAATGCACCTATCAACCGCTGTTTGGGGTTTTTTTGGTAAAATAAAATACAGAGTTAATTAACATGCATTAGAATAATTTCTAGCCATCCCTTTTATTATATTACAGAACGTTTTCCTTCTAATTCACAAGCCTTCAAGTTTAAAAGATCAGGCTTGACATAAAAATATCTGAAACGACAGAAAAGGAGTAGAAGAGACAGAGACCTCTGCTCAAATGAGGGAATGCAAAGCTATTCAGCTAACATGAAAGACTAATTACTGAGGGGGTACTTAATAATTGATGCCTTCATTCAGTACGGCTCTGAGATTTAGGTCCAATAAAGAATTTATGTACCTAAAAATAGTCAACACAGAATGTAATTTTCCAGCGTTTGGTCCCCAGATAGGGACCCAGAACCACACGGACATTTTTGAGGCCCCAAAGCATCAAAGCAGCCAAGGAAATTTCTCAGATTGTCTGAGAGGGGCTAAGGGTAATGCCCTCAGCCTGCTGACAATTAGCTAGGCTGGATGTGACTCTGCTAATGATGCAGAGGATGTGGCACAGGGGCTGAGGAGCAGCTGAGCTCTTTTGCCACCTGGTAGAAAGCACCGGGATTTGCTAACACATAAATTGAAGTTTCCTTCAGGTCCCCATTGCCTCCTCACGACTAGATCCAGTTTAAAAAATTGAAGTGCTGAAAATAGAGGTGTTATGTTCAAGATTCACCTTGAGGCATGCTTCTTCCCAGTCCTTGATCTAATGTGCTACTAAGGTTTTTTCCTCCAAAGGCATTTAGCAGCACCCTTTAAATGTGCAGTCAGAGAAGGCTGAGGCAGCTTTTGCTACTGCCCCGTTTTACACAATAGCTGTTACCCAGCAGCAACGTGGGAGATGGGATTTCTGTAGCTGGAGAGGATGAGTTCATGCATCCCTGAAGAGCAGCTGAATCGTGGAGCAACAGGTCAGCCCATCAAGGTAGTACTTTTACTTCTGCTTGAAACTGAAGTAGCGTGTGGCAAACCACGGAGCTCATGAGACCAGAGCCCTGCAGCTCAGCACATGCTGGTTACTCCCACACAGCTGAGCCTGTTGTTGACCCACGGCCCACGTGAAGCAAGGGGCCAGAGAAGTAACCTGTCTAGGGGCAGAGATTGGCAGCCAGAGTCTCCAGTCTGGGTAAGGCCTTTTAAATCAGGGAGCTGCATGGAGGGAGGACCTGGGTAGGGCAGTGAGTTGTGGTGGTGAGCTGAGGACTTCTGACTTTTTGGAGGAGGTGACTGGTGCATCCAGACAAAGCCTGGTGAGTGGGTTAGAACAGGGAGGTGGGTAGTGTGGTCACTTGTTCCCACTTTGAGAGGGGGCACTGAGTCCAGACCACGTTGGAAAAGGGGGTTGAAGGGCTGTCTGGACTTTTGGTGTTTTAATTTGATTCTCTGCCCCCTCCCCCCCCTCTCCCCCCCCCTTTTTTTTGTTTTTAAAATTAAAGGGAAAGGGTCTTTGAAGGGCTGTCTGGTCTTTTGGTGTTTTAATTGTATTCTCTGCCCCCTCCCCCCCCTCTCCCCCCCCTTTTTTTTGTCTTTAAAAATGATAGGTAAGGGTTCTGCTGCTGTTCTGCTTCCCACCAAGACTGGCAGGATGATAGGTCCACACATGTAGCTGCCAAGCAGAGGCACCCTTGTCCAGAGGAGGATCCAATCCAGATGGGAAATCGGGGGCTGAGGGTGTGTTATACTGTTCCACACTTAAAGAAACTCCTATTTTCTAATACACCATGTTGTCTCTTTTTCTCAACTTAGAAATGAGGATTTTGCTAGGTTTGAGATTGCCTTGTGCTTGAGCCAAGATAGTGATGCCTGCTGTAGAAAATATTTTGACTGCTGATGGCAAGTTAATGTTCATCCTACAGTTGTGGCATTTCTGGGGAGCTGTAGGAAATGTCCTAGTGTCATTGAGTAAGCAGGATGACAAGGAATCCAGCAACAACTGTGCTACAGAGAGAGAAATCGAGCAGGAGCAGCACATTAATCAAATGCATAGAAGGAAAGAAAACGTGCTGTGCAAATTCAGATGAGTTATATGTTACACTGCTTCACGTTTTTTATTTTGATAGCTCCCTGAAAAAAATGCTTTGTTGAGTTTATTGCTGAAAGCTACTTAATGAATGTGGGATTCTGCCAAATCTGACTAAAGGGACAAAGCAATTATCAGAGTGTGTAACTGGCTTTCAGGAGTCAAACAAGTCCATGCTGTAGTAGAGAGGAAGAAAAGTTGTGAGTTAGCTTTTCTTTAAGTCCCCTTTTTGGCCCTTAGCTTTCTATTCTCTTTTGTCTTTGATCCCAATTCATCTGTACTGATGCAGCATGAAGAATGATACCTAAAAATACATAACTATTTCCAGTCATATTTGTTTGTTTCTGCTTGTGCATTTGGTTTTGTGGGGTTTTTTTGTTGTTGTTTTAGCGTGTGTGTGTATTTGGTTCATTGGTTGTGTTTTAGATAAAACTTCAGGCCGTCAGGTTAATTGGTCTAACTGGGAATTGCGAAATATGGCTTTGGGAAAAAAAAGTGGCACTAGGTTTGGGTATATAGGAACAATACTGGAACAATCCAGGGAACATCATTACAAACAACTGAAAAATTAAGTGGCTTTTTGACGCCCACCTGCAAGCCTGCCTTTTTGATTCTAATTAACAAATGTGTAGGTTTTTAACGGCTTTGCTCTTTTATGTTGACTTAGTCACTTGGTTCAGTCCAGTATCCCTCTGGGAGAGGCTATTATCCCTCGTCTCAGCCTGAGCATCCAGGTTCTCAGCATTATGTTTGCACGAAGGCTCTTGCCCTGGCTTTGAACCGACTGCCTAATGATGATGGAACCAAGCTATGGTAATAGGCCGCAGAAAGCCATGTGCAGGAGACCACAGTGTCTGGAATCGAGGGCTTTTCGATAGCAATCCAGAGATGTCAGCAGAGGTACTTCGGGCAAATAGAGTTAAAAATGTTTTATTTGCTCTTCCTGCAGAGACAGGGATTAAAACCCAAGCATTGCTAGGTTCTGGTTTGCATCTGCCAGACACCTGTGTGCTTGATTATAATATCTTCCTTTTTGCGTTCAAGAGGAATAAATGCTCCTTCTTCCCTTTATTTTAGCCCGCCTCAGCCTGCTTCCACTGCAGTGCTCTCTTTGTTCTGACTGCACCGCAGTTAGCTGTAGCTTTGGGAACTGCCGATGTCTGCCTTGGGCTAGAAGAGGGACATCTCCACGGGATGTCCTACTCTGTGCAAAGTAGGCTGCCTGTGTATATGGGTTGCTAAGTTTATCTACCTTCAGCCCTGGCACGCGCTGAGGTAGCTGTGAGTTGCGGGACTGCACTTGGAGAACCCGTGAATTGTTTGCGTGTGTTATCAACTGGTTCATTTCAAATTTAGGTCAACGTGCAAAATATTCCCCTTCGCTGATTGTCTGTCCACGATGTTATCTCTAGCTGTAGAGATTTGTAAGAAATTCAATTTGGCATGAATGAAATACGAACTGCAGTGTGTCTCTGTGAAAGCACTGGACGAAGCATTGGACCAAGAGTTAAAAGAATGGTCTGTGATGAAAGGATGGAGGTTGCTGCCAGGTCACGCTTCCTAGAAGTAAAACTGAGAAATGTGGGTTTTGCGAAGACCACGCTGGCAGGACCACAGCACAGATGAGTCCTTGGCGGAAGACCTTACATCCTAACAACAGGCGTACGGCATTCTTTTTCGTGTTAGCACAACAAGAAAACAAGCTGCTTTTTACCCCCTACCACCCCCTTCTTTCTTACCAGGAAATCCAATGAACAGAAACGTCTGTGCTTTTTTTTTTTTATGGCATGGTGCTGTGCTCTCATTCTGGAGAGGACCATCCCAGGGCAGGTGTAAGATGCTTGGCTGCATCCCTAAGCCACACACTTGTCACGTGCCAAATGTCTTCTGCAGGTCACAAAAGGCTACTTAAATTAGACTTTTTATCAGCAATATATGATCTTTTAAAAACATTTAGAAATGTAACTGTTGTGTATATGCTTCTCCTGGTAATTTTAGAAGATCAGAAGGGTTTTTCCCATTGTAGCTTTTGGATAGCTGGTCTTGTTCTACAATCCTCCTTCATGCAAATATTCTTATATATGTTTCTTATATATTACCCTTAATATATAGTTAAGCTACTGGCAAACAGGATTTTAAAATTAAATTAGGCTTGTTTAGAAAAGGAGAAGCAGAGTTGCACGCTGTAAGAAAACTAAACTGTTAATTCTGTCCTTCTGCAGCAAAGACTCGAGGAAATCCTCACCTTCAGCTCTGTCATATCCACAAGGCTCCTTTTCTCATTCCTGTATCAGATAGTTAATTTTTTTTAGATTATATGGTCTTATGAAGCTTAGTTGTGGAGTTAAGCGAGTTTAATTCCTGCATGCTGACAAATAATTCAGCAGGGACAGGTTAAACAGCAAAAATGGAGTTCTGGAAATTGGTGGCTGACAGATAATGGCTTTCTTAGTGGTTCCAAGCAACAGGCAATGCTACAGCACTGCAAAGTGGAAGTGTAACAGAAACAAACACGTGTGACATAACACGTTTGGATTATTTATTTTCAAACTGTGCCATAATACTAATGAAGGAAAAAAGGATGAGTGGAGACAACCTTGGTCACACCCATGCTCTTTTCCCTTCACTTTTGATTATTTGTGGGGTTGCTAGCATCTTAGGGGATAAAAACAAACCAGTGCCCAGGCCAGCTCTGAAGTGTGTTAGCCCATTAGGTGAATTATTTGTCAAGAGGAGAGGACAAAAGAGGAAACACCACCAGCAAAACGGCCATATGGTCTCAATAACAGTACAGCTCCAAAAGGAACTACAGCTCTTTAAAGTGTGTCTGCTGTAGACAAACACTACAGTTAACTAGAAATTAATGTAACTGAGCCACAGAAAGAGGGTAATTGTAGTTTAATATGAAAAATGCAACAATACGATAACAGGCCAGATTTGAAGGAACCATTAGATTTTCAGCAAACAGTCACCATAAATGTAGCTTTATGTAGTTCTGCTTCTACCAACAGCAAAGAGGGTATTAAAGAATTAAATTATTGAACCTTCCAACAAACAACATCGTCTTTGTTCTGTTCACTTTCTAAACTACAACCAAATTATTCTTTTTTTGTATAAACCAAAGCTTGGCAAAATTTCATCCAAACCTCAATGACTCTTAAACTCTGGAGTAATCATCCTGTTAAACTCACTAAAAATGAAAGTAAAAACTGCAAGTTTTTATTTTCCAAGGTTTGCTTTTATTAGCTTGGGCAGACAAGTCGGCAGGAATGAAAGGTGAGATCAGTTACATCCTGCGTTGCCGGGTGCTCGGAAGTGCTGATGCCATTATGGATTGTGTGTATCAAATGTCATTGGGAGCCAGGCATGTTTGACGTCTGCGAGCTTTACACCAGGCAATGCCTTTGAGAACTCTATAGCTCCTCGATTTGGAGCTACCATTAGGTTAACCAGTACCAGAAGGGGACTCTCTTGAAAAGAAGCAGTTCGTTTGCACGAGTCATACCTTTATTCACCCACTTTCCTCAAAATGAAACAGCATGTGAACGCTGGAATGGCACGCTAACTAAGTTATCTGATCACGGCATCCTGCCGCTGCAGATTAGATAAAATAAAGCCTAACCTAAGGTTAAAAATGGTCACTTTTCTTCACCTAATCTTGGTACTGTTGTTCCTGAATGACACCCTTGGCATTTTTTACAGGGCAAAATCAGGGCTCCGCTAAATTTGGCCAGCCCCCAGATCTCATTTAAAGCTACTTTACCTAGTCAGAACTAGAAACTTTTGGAGCAAGAAAAGAGAACACCACTGTTCATGTGACATCCACGGCCGAATCAAGTGACTGAAGAGCCAGTTAACCCTTATCGTGCTCCTCAGTTTTCTTGGAGCTGTTGTGCCATTTTTAATCAAAGCCTTGCTTGCCTGTTTTCAAAACGGTCATGCAGGGAAAGGAAGGTCTTGCAGTACAGCAGTTTTGAAGATGCCAGGCAGTTCAGGCAAAGATTTTAGACCTCTGAAAGTCACCAAAAATTCTCTAAATGTTGTGATTGACAGTAAATCTGGTGTCTGCCTTGCTCAGTCACTTGCTCTTAACTAAGAGGAGATCCTCAAGACAGAGAAGACAAAGCTATTCAGGAACAGGACGGTTCCATCTGTTTCATGATACACTGTGGTGCTTTGGAAATGAAAGATACTTTATTATTATTGTTCAGGATGTTATATAGGGTACTCGATCTATGGTGAGGGGAGAAGATGGAGTTGGAATCATCGGAATTAATAAGCAAGGTGGATTTGCTCAAAATTGTTTTTTTTTGTTTTTTAAGGGGTAGGACAACACGGAGAGCTTCCAGCACCACTGTCTGTGCTGTTCTTGCCCTCTGGATAAAATAAGGCTTTTCATTTCTCTGACTGCCAAAGTGACAGATGTTGTCCAAACCTGCTCTTTCTCTTGTGAATTTTCACCTCACTTTACTGGGGGATGACAATATAAATACATAACTACTATATATCCGCTCTGCAAGGTAGCCTGGACAACTAGTAGTAGAGGAACTATGTTTCCAGCACTTCTGGGTGTAGTCAGGCTACGAGTATTCTTAAATTCCCACCCTGCAAACCCTTACATTATACATCGTGTAATGTAAGATTATATATCTTGCATTATATTTTTATCTTACAATAGAAAAGAAAATCTGTTTTCAAGCAACGCACAATTAGAAATGTTTTTGTTCTGACGACCTCTACTCCTCAGGATGCTCTCACCGTTGTATCTTCAGACTGGCAGCGTCCCAGCCATTTGTAGCAGGATTTAGGTTACTGTTGTAGTGAAGAATCCGAGTCATCAATGCTCGTGTTGCCAAAAGAAGCATCTTTCTGTGGTTTGGTCTCAGTGAAACTTGTCTTAGCTGAAAATCATGGTAAAGTGACAATGGGTTTTGCTGTTGGTGACTGTTTTTACTGTTATATTCTGTGATTTAAGTCAGGAATATTATCCTTTGAACCGAGGAGTTGGATGTTTGGCTGAGAGTACGTGTTTTCTCTGGAGCATGTATGACGTGTCTGCTTTAATCAAGGATAAAACCCAGGACGTACGTGGTTCTGTAGAAAGGTTAAGTGAATTTTCACACCTGGATTTTTTTTGTTGATTTGGGTATTTTCCCTACCAATTACAATTATTTTTAAAACATATTTCTATTGAGATGGGAATTAATTTGCTGCTTCCTAATGATTATCTCTGACTAAACTCAGGGACTTTATGTTGATGCCATTGGATTTACTAACTCAGTGTCTTATTTTGCTTTGAAATAAATTGTACTGCTTATCCCTGCAGCTATACTTCTGGGTTTTATTTTTGTGTGTGTAGTTGTTAATCTTAAGGCTGGACTCTCCAAGGATATGCAGGGCTTTTTCTTCAAGCTTTGAAGTTTAAATTTAATTACTGTGCACATAACTCTTGAGTGGCCGTTGACAATTTGGTATGTTTACTTGTTTTTTCCATAAGTAGCCAATAGAATAACTTATATTTGTTTAAAAAAATCATTTTGAGTTCTAGCAGTATGCCCTGGAGATAAAATTTAACCAGAATAAGTATAATTTTTTTTTGGTAAGAAAACATTCCATTCACCTTGCAAAGAAATCGAATTATTGCAGTCATTTTCAGTGGTAGATGATAAAAACCTTCTAAATCAGTGCTATGGAGCCTAGATACAGGATTTAGCTCTTGCAAGAAATCATTTTAAGCAAGTACACTTTTAGTTGCTTGTTTCTGAAAATTTAAGTTTACCTAGTGAAAGTTGCATGCCTTGGAAATTGTGTTCTGGGTCATTGTTTGTGATAGAAAATCAGAAAACAGATGTGAAATCAAACAGTCTGCCCGAGTGAGATTTCAGAGGCAGGTGAAGGACCGTCTGAGATGCAAGTAGAGCTCTTCTGGCATCTGAGTAACAACTAAAGTTAAAAAAAAATCATTGTCACAATTGCCGTCTTCCCCTTACGCTGCCCTAAAAGCCTAAGCCATGATTTGTGTTTCTGCAGATGTGCTCCCCAGCTGCATGCGATAATGACGTGGGGGACGTAGCACAAATCATCTGCTGTTTCGCGTGTTTCCCTAAGGACTTCTGCAGGTTGCACCATCAATGAAGAGCAAGTCTGGGGTAGCAACAAGCTGTGTGTGTTCAGGTGGCTGAGGCCATCGGTGTGGCATCGTGCTGTGGACCTCACCAAGAGATTTCCCTAAGGACTTCTGCAGGTTGCACCATCAATGAAGAGCAAGTCTGGGGTAGCAACAAGCTGTGTGTGTTCAGGTGGCTGAGGCCATCGGTGTGCTGTGGACCTCACCAAGAGATCTGTCACATAACATGGGGCTCTTCTTCCAGGGACCTGTCCGGAGATAGCAGTTTTGCAGTGATTTGCTGCAAACAGATCAAGGCTTATCTAACAGTAGATGAGGCTGAAATAACAATCTTAGATGAAAATCCTTCCAAAAGTTAAAATTTTGAAGCTTTGTTCTGAATTTTTGAGTAAGGAATAAAAAAAAAAAGTCTTGTGCTCCTCTTGACAGAGTCTGAAAGAAAGGAAGGGGAAAAAATGTTCAGACACTGCTGGCTGTACCTGTGTTTATCATATCAGGTAAGATTAATCTCTCTTAACTGCAGTCATCTGAAAGTTAGTTATTTAGGTTTTTCTTTTAACTGCTGGGGAGGAGAGCCTTATTTTGAACTACCCATCCAATGGATGCAAACTTGGATGCAAACCGAACTTCTATGGTAATGTTTTTTACAGTGCAACATATACACAACATAATGCATTATACAATTATAATATTGAGTGACATGCTAATGTAATGTACATATAAATAAAATATGACACAGTGTATTTCATTCATGAGAAGAATTGTCTCCCCTTAAAATTCCTGTTCTTTATTTATTTAAAGTTAACGTACCTCATTGTGTCTGGCTTCAACTTTTGAATTCCCTCAACTTTAAAAGTAGACAAATATCAAATTTTCTTTCAGATCTAGTTCTAGAGCTTTCTTTGAAATCCAGAACAATTTTCAAAGACTACAAGACTGCTTCTAGTTAAAGCATTTTTGATGCTGCTGCCTGGGTTGTTGCTGACAGTTTCTTGCTAAAGTAGCATTTCTTAAGACCGTTCAGTGAAGACCGTTTAATCAAGTTAGTTATTTCCCCTGTGGAATTGCCAAACACCCCCAGTCAATTTGCTTGCTTAGGTGCTGACAACTCATTTGCAAAACTAGTAAGCCCAGCTCTTTTGCTAGAAAGCCTTCTGCAGAATCAACCATAACTTCTGCTGTGTAATTAATGAGATCCAAAAACCAAACATACAATGACCTGTTTAGATACCAAAGGTATAAATAACACTGTAGATCTAAGCACGTCACCCCTCTCCCTTATTTATATGTTCTTGTTCTTTGGTAATTAAGGACAGACTTAATCAAAGGCTTTCTGACCTTACCTTTTTTACAGCACGAGCTGTGAATGTGCAGCTCTCCAGGGTTTCATGACTGCTGTCTTCCCTATTTTTCGGTCATCTTAAATTTTTTTTTTAGGTTTGCTGAGATGCAGTCAGGATCAAAATATGAGAATACCACTAGCATAACCCCACACCTTTGCTTGAGGGTAACCCAGGCTTTTCTAACCCTGAAAAGAAGCAATGATGGAGAAGGGTTAATAGTTTCTGAAAGCTGATTTATTTATGAAACTTATTTATAGAATTTTCCACCTGCACACCTGATGAGATTTTACAAATGACAGTGATATTATCCTTAGGGGTAAAAAGTTAAGGTGCAATTTCAAGTGACCTTTTTAAACATTTTTCCTAGAAAAGAACCTCTAATCACCATTCTCTTTTCCTGCCATATCCAGTGGTGAAAAGGAAGGTCCCCCCACAGCAGAAGTGCTCCAGTTATTCTAACTGAAAGTAAATCTGAAATTAAATGTTCCCTC